>NC_071119.1:21365000-21570000 GCF_024256425.1 Clarias gariepinus
TTTTCCTCCAACCTAAACATGAGAACAATTAGTGCATCATTAGTGCATACAATGTATCCTACTGAACACACAAATTAACTCTTCTTATTATAGATCAAAATAAATCTGTGGCTGAGTGTATGCAGAATGCAGAATGGCTTGGTGTATATGTTCACATTTTCTAAATAACAGATACATTATTTATTCAATTTATGGACACTGCATTATACACTTTGATGGACACTATATACTAGCCCTGATAATTATACTAGCATAATATATTAGCCCGGTTTTTATTCAATCAAATATTCTTCTAATGTAGGCAAATGCCTTTTTTGCACATAAATCCAGAACACATCTACAAAGAAAAAAAGCTATAAAATACAACAGTAAACTAAAATATGCAACAACAAATCCTAAGACAGCAAAACAACAAAAACAAGACAAGAAATTCAGAATCATGACTACTAACCAATCACAAGACAGCAAAATAAAAACAAAACAGTAAAATATAAAAAAAGGCAGCAAAACCAAGTAGAAGATTAAATCAAAAACAAGAGATCCAAAACAAACACAAGAGATCACAACCAAACACAATAGATCAAACTTATAAACAAGAGATCACAACCAAACGCAAGAGATCAAACTTATAAACAAGCGATAGCAAAACCAACACAAGAGTCAGTCAGTTGCTTTAATGCCAGTAGAGCAGTGACCACTAGGTTGTGAGAGTGTCCTCACTGGTGCTATGGCCATGGGAAGCAAATCTCTACATAACTCCTTCCAGTTAGACTTGGGCCTTGGTGTCGGGTTTGCTACGTGAAAGGCAGTACCAGCTTGCTTCCTTCTGTAGTTGATTGAACCAGGTCTCCTTTGAAGCAGTCTTCAAACCTTCAGGATGCGACATCATGTGAATGCAAGTATTAAGTCATGAATCGTCCATCATGCGGACATGCCAAACCAATAAAGTCGTGATTCCTGGATCTTTTATTCATTGTTGGCTGTTAGCTCATGTCTCACAAATGCAGTGATTGTTCCAGCTGTCCATAAGTAATATTATTAGGATTGATAGTAAACATTTTTTTAGAATACCTTGAACTTACATAGTTCCTGACCTAGCTACATCCATGTTTCTGTTGCGTAAAGAAAGATCGGGATAATGATAGAGTTGACGGTTGAGAGTGACAGTTTCTGTTTCATGAGTACAATCTGAGAATGGGAAATGCTGTCTGTACTTTTCTAATTCTGGGTATGACATCAGTTGTACATGAAATTTTAGTTCCAAATATGATCAAGCTTAAGTATTTGAAATCAAGAACTTGCTCATTTGACTTGCCCCTAAGGGACGCTGTCAATTGGCTGCCATTAGAGGAATAACATTTGGTTTTGTCTGTACACAAAAGCCAAGCTATTTCCATCTTTACCATTTGATGTCAAGTCATTGCTGTGTCTAATGGTCTGATCCTGTGGAATAGCTGGTATCGTCAGCAGAGTCTCTATCTGTGAAAAATAATTTGTCAGCTCCGCATTTCATTTCTAGATATCCAGCTACAATATTCTGAGATGGAAGCAGCTGCTGGATGTAGCAATCAAAGATTGCTCTTTTCCACCATCAAGTCGTTGACTGGCAAATGCTCCAGTCTTAACGTAAACATATGTGACACCTTGGGCCACAATATAAAAACCAGGGATGATGTACTGAAATGCTTGAGGCAGGATTTTGATGCACAGGTGAACTGCAACCGGCCAGCTGTTCTTCACCATGAAATGAACACTTCAATAGTATTACCCTAATGACTGCCATGGTTATCAAACTTCAAAAATAGGTAAGTTGCTGGACCTGAAGGAATTCTTGCCAATTTAATAAAAGCCAGAGGTTACTATTCTCCAAAGTATGGGCAGATAAATGAGTGACGGATCAGTAGAAGCTAGCCGCTATCCTGCACATTTTTAGGAAAAGTATTACATTTACTGTAAAACAAGGTATTAACTACTGTATAAGGAAAAGGCTATTAGACTTTATTGTTAGACTATTGCTATAATGGCAGTAAATAAGTAATATTTAATTAAATGGTATTTTAATTAGCCTAGCTAGAAAATGCAGACTGAAAATGTGCAATTTTATATTTTAGTTAGCAGATTAAATCTAATCAGCAAATGGTCCAATGAACAACAAGCATAATAAGCACTTGATAAACCCCCCCCAGCCCCCATCCCCCCCTCCCCCCCAAAGTAAAAGGCAAATTTTAAATATAAATAAGCAAGTACTTAAGAGGCTTAGATTGAATAAAAATGTGCATTGTGTCATACTGTATGTGTCATCTGGCAGTAAGTTACCTATAATTTCTTAAACAACCATGTAGGAAGACTTGTTAGTAAGGCTTCATGGAAAAAAAGGGTTTTCAGTTTGCTAAGGACCATAAAGTTTGGATTTGGGAGCAATGGAAAAAGGCCATGTGGTCTGACAAATTCAGATTGACCCTAGTCCAGCAGGATTAGGATTAGTCCAGCAGGATTAGTAGGAAGGGAAGCACATGAAGCGATTGGTCCATCATGGTCTCAGTTGATGACCTGAATGTTTTGAATGACCAGGTTATTACATCTATGGAGCTTTTCTTCTTTGATCTTGGACAGGAATATTCCGGGACTCTGGGTTCTAAACTGACCACTACAGAATCTTGAGCTTAACCATATTGAAAGTTTTTGGGATATACTGGAAAAGTCTGTACATGGTGCTTTAACTTTTCCAGTCATCAATTAAAGATCTCAGCCAACAAATATTCAACTTTGGACATAAAATAAATGTTGTTGTATAAAAGTGTTGACACAGTGCCATGGTGAATATGCACCATCATCAAAGCTAAAAGCATTTAAAAAAAAATGTGTGTGAGACTTCTCTTCTGGCCATGTGGTGTATTTTTTTTTTATTATTCATGTATTTTTAAATTGCTGTTACAGTTTATTTTTAGCCTTTTTATGTTGCATTAATGTGTTTTTGTACTTACAGGCCAAAGTTGTTTTCAAAAATCTTGGTGTGCAATTGAAATGTGTTAATTTTCTCAATATATCTTGTTGGTTTTGCTACAGATTTTATTCAAACAGTAACAGCATTGTCATCATCTCTTATCCATCTCTACAGCTATAAACTGATACCCTGCTGTGGGGGCTGGATGTGTGGAGGCAGATTCCCATTTTCAGTTCATTAAAACAAGCATGAGTTGAAATTTGCAAAAAAAAAAAAAAAAAAACGGTCAGCAATTAATTTTTTATCTGAAATCATCAACTCAATATGTGAGCAAACATTACAGTTAAAAAGGGTTTGTTTACCCAGAGGAATAGCTTCATCTGTGAAACAAATCAATAATTCTGATTGAATATAGTTCTCTATTTAATGCTAATAACGCTGACATTGTTCGGGACCCCGAACTGTGAAGAGTAATTGGATGGAAGATTGTTTCATATAGTTTCAATCATTTGACACAGTGAACAAAAAATAATATTGTGTTCAATTATGGGCCTTAAATTGAAGACCTCTCAATTCATCTGTTATAAAATTCCATCTGGTTTATTAGCAGGCTGAGATGATGAACACATTTGCCAAAAAGAATAAGTATTAGTATATGTGAACATCTGGCAATATTTGGTTATATAGACTGCATATTGTTATACCACAAAATTCATCATTAGTAACTGGCAATTGTGAAGATTTTAAAAATACGATATATCCAAGAGGTAGACAGCATTCTTGTTTGAATTTGGAAGGTTTTTATGCAATAGCCTTAATTTTAGACAGATACACTAAAATAACACTGCAATTTAAGGTGTTGTTGTTAGTCTTTTGGCTGCTCCCATTGAGAAGTCGCAATAGCAGACCAACTGATCGACAAAACAACTTCACCCAGGTTTTACACTGAATGCCCTTCCTGGTGCAACTCTTCCATTTTATTCAGATTTGAGGACAGCACAGCATTCAGTGGCTGGGTAGTATGGGGTGTGGCAACCTACCAAAGGCAGGGCTCAAACCCAGATCCTCAGATCCCCAAACCAACAACCTACTGTAGACCCTTGGTTGGGAGTGGTTGCCTGAGCTACCTCTTACCCTGTTAACTGCAATTCAGGACAGTTTTTCAATTTTAATAGATATTATTGTCAAGCAAGTTTGCAGAAATCTGTGTGTTGCTGTAGATACAGCCCAGCTGTGGGAGTGCTGAGAACAAACTCCTTGAGACGCCATGATGAATGTTCCTCTTTTAGCTGACAACAGTTAAGCTAGTAAAAAGTTGGATACTGTAATATAAAAGTATCCTAAGACCCTGCACACCCTTATTGCAAGTTTAAGAACCTTACAATACATTATCAAAACTTGAAAGTATAGTGGTGACCCATAAACTGGAAGAGATACATTCAGAACAAATCATGAATGAAGATTACTTGGTGAAGTTGCATGATAAAAAAATGAATGGTATATATGGTATAAGAAAACCATGTGTTAATGAGGATAATCAGAAAAAAAAAGGCTTCGATTTGCTAGGGAGCATAAATATTGGACTTTGGCACAATGGAAACAGGTTTGATGGTCTGTGATGTGTTCAAACTGAGCTCGTGTCAGAGAAATGTTTGCATCAGGTGAACATGAAGTGATGCACCCATAATGTGCAAAATGTGCACAAAACCTATCAAAGTGACCACTGTACTGTACAAGCCATTGGCGGCAGTGTTGTGATCTGGGGTTGCTTCAATTTGTCAGGTCTATGCTCAGCTATGTTATGTAGGCAATAGTGTTTTATGGAAACTCCTATTGTTTGTTGGTAAGTATTAATTGATTGTTAATGGTGAATATTGGTGTTTGGTGAATAATGCTGATGACTGGTGTTTGATGAAGAATGTTTATGTTTGATGGAGATATTAGTGTGTGTTGGTTTGTATAGAGGATGTTGATGGTAATTATTATAAATTGTTGGTGTTTAATGGTAAATAACCATATTTGATGATTTATGGTGTATGTTGTTTGCTGAGGATTAGAAATGTTATAAAACAACGCTGTTGTTTTATTGGTAAATGTTAATGCTTAGTGGATTAAATAACATAGCCGGTATGCAACCTTGAAGAATTCTTTCATTGTTGGGAAACACTGAAAATGCATGCATGAAAACACCACTATATCAAATCTTCTCAACATTTAAACGCTGTAAAGGTATGTAAATAATTGTTTTCATTTGCATATATTTGCATGCACCATAAGCATGGTTTATTGTTTATTGTGGACTGCATACTGGAGGACAGTGATATATTAGTCTTGGATATTTAAAGGTCTGGATTTAATTTGCAGCCAGTTCCTTTATCTGCATTTGCTTTGCCTCAATAATTCAGATAGTGTACAATTTTGGGTAATATATAAAACCTCATTCTTCACTTGAACACAGCCGACAATGTCTGAATAAATAGAGGCAAAGATTGTAAATAAGGCTTTTTTTTTTTTTTTTTACATTTGACAGTGCTTGAGTCTTGTGCTTATCGCCCTTGTGGATTAGGAATGTGAAATATGGTGCGAACAGCTGGGCTCATCTCAGTAACAAATCAGCAAAAGCAGAACCTAATGTTTTTGATTTATTCAAGCAAGGGTACATTGTGTTGTGTTTGCATAATTGACTATGTGATGTTATAACATTTTACTACAGTTAAGGCCATCTGTTTATTATTCTGTATATATAAAAACAGTCATGCAATGTAATAAATGTTGTGCCAGTATTTGGCAGTTTATCTCCAGGAATCTGTCTTTTCCGAAGGTCAAGCAACACCTATATGTATTTTTGTCATACAAAAATTACAATCTATTATATTACATGATTCATGTGTTGCCCAAACATTAATCCAGCTGCTTGTCTCTTTCTCTAAAGCTGTGTTTATTTTCAGGAACTTGGGGTAAGTGTCTTAAAACCAAGAGCCATCAATCACAATTAAAGAGTAGCCTAAATGCTTTTGTCCAGGCTTGAAAAAAGAGATGCATTAGCTTAATTCAAATAGAAAAACTAAACTTCAAGAGCAGAGGTGGAGGAAAAAATCTATTTAAGGAAATAAAAATCGTCATATTGTGTCTAAGAATCAGACAGAGATTAAGCTAATAATAATGGTGAGTATTAAAGGAAGCTTAATTCCTACAACTATTGGAAGTACTAAGTTTTTGTTTAGTAAAGTTATTTGTTATTATAATAAACTAGATTATACTTAATTTCATATAAAGTGGTACAGCAAGTCCCCCATTCGAGTTACAAACTTTCAAAGATACAAACATGTGGTCTGGCGTACATTGTCGTGTGCATGCAGCGTGTATGCCAAGATGTCCTAGCGATGTTAAAGCATTGATGTTAAGGCTAGTACTGCTTAGAAGCGCCAACAATAGAGAAAATGGAGAAAGAAATGAAAATAATTTAGAGTGAAAATAATTGAGAAAATTAAACAAGGTAAAATGATGGCAGACATTGATTTTTTTCATTGAATCGTTTGTCCATTGGCACAGTTCTAAAGAAGAAGGACAAGATTATGATATGTGTTAGTTTATATATATAGCTAATTGTGTTAGTATCCTAGTACCTAGACATTGTTTGTTTGACTTACAAACAAATTGGACTTATAAACAAAATCTCGTATGTTACTGTATTATTGCTGTATGTGTACTCCATACACATTATTGCAGAAATCCCATTCCAGATTTATTTGATTTTTTTCTTATACTAACCTCCATTTCTTTGGGAAGGCTTTCTATTAGATTTTGGAGTGTGGCATTGGTGAGGACAGGCTTTGATGTTTAGTGAAGAGGCCTGGTGCACAGTCAGCATTCCAGTTTATCATAAAGATGTTCAGTGGGAATGAGTTTAGAACCACATATAGGTGCGATGGTCAGGTGTCCCTATACTGGACATATAGTATAACTATATGAACAGTTTGACAGTAAGACATGTTAAAAAACATTTTATGACTTTTCCAATTTTTTTCTGGTTATATATAATTAAATTTTAAGTTTGTAAACTGCAATATATTTTTCTTTTAAAACCATGACACAAAACCATGGCATGTAGCAGTGGCACTGCACACGTCCTGAAAAGTCAACCGCATCACATTTGTAAGTGAAGTGAAATTACTGCTTGGCACCTGCAGTTGCGGAATAAATGTGTTGATTGGATTTTTGGAGAATGTTGAATTCAAGAGAAAGGATGTTACACTCTGTTACTGCCATTGCAATCACCCCAGCAGTAATCTAGTACAGGTGTACATCACTTAACATTTGTAATATGGTCTGTGAAATAGAACATTATGTGATCTGGATGTTGTGCAAACACTTTTATTTTCAATTTTTTTTCTCCTTATGCTGCAGCTATTTCTAGCACTGGTTTTGCTGCATTCGAGAAACATTACGATACACTTACGATAATATTATATAATATAAAGGCGGAGCTTAATGCTGCATTGCTAACTGAGGTTTTTGTACAGTATTGTTCATGTTCCCCTAATCTTCAAACAATAATTGTAATAAAAAACTATTTGTGCGCAACAAAACAACCCATTTTTTCCTTGACCTAATTCGCTGCCTCTACTTTCTGTTTGACTACAAAATCAAAATTAAAGCATGAGTTTGCTATATTTTATGCTAACATACACTCAACTAAAGGATTATTAGGAACACCTGTTCAATTTCTCATTAATGCAATTATCTTATCAACCAATCACATGGCAGTTGCTTCAACGCATTTAGGGGTGTGGTCCTGGTCAAGACAATCTCCTGAACTCCAAACTGAATGTCAGAATAGGAAAGAATGGTGATTTAAGCAATTTTGAGTGTGGCATGGTTATTGGTGCCAGATGGGCCAGTCTGAGTATTTCACAATCTGCTCAGTTACTGGGATTTTCACGCACAACCATTTCTAGGGTTTACAAAGAATGGTGTGAAAAGGGATTGTTGATGCTAGAGGTCAGAAGAGTTACACTCGTTACAACCCCAAAGCATTTATGCAGCAAAGCATTTGTGAAGCCACAACACGCACAACCTTGAGGCGGATGGGCTACAACAGCAGAAGACCCCACAGGGTACCACTGATCTCCACTACAAATAGGAAAAAGAGGCTAAAATTTGCACGAGCTCACCAAAATTGGACAGTTGAAGACTGGAAAAATGTGGCCTGGTCTGATAAGTCTAGATTTCTGTTGAGACATTCAAATGGTAGAGTCAGAATTTGGCGTAAACAGAACGAGAACATGGATCCATCATGCCTTGTTACCACTGTGCAGGCTGGTGGTGGTGGTGTAATGGTGTGGGGGATGTTTTCTTGGCACACTTTAGGCCCCTTAGTGCCAATTGGACATCGTTTAAATGCCACGGGCTATCTGAGCATTGTTTCTGACCATGTCCATCCCTTTATGATCACCATGTACCCATCCTCTGATGGCTACTTCCAGCAGGATAATGCACCATGTCACAAAGATTAAATCATTTCAAATTGGTTTCTTGAACATGACAATGAGTTCACTGTACTAAAATGGCCCCCACAGTCACCAGATCTCAACCCTATAGAGCATCTTTGGGATGTGGTGGAACGGGAGCTTCGTGCTCTGGATGTGCATCCCACAAATCTCCATCAACTGCAAGATGCTATCCTATTCAATATGGGCCTTCAGCACCTTGTTGAATAAGTACCACGTAGAATTAGGGCAGTTCTGAAGGCGAAAGGGGGTCAAACACCGTATTATTATGGTGTTCCTAATAATCCTTTAGGTGAGTGTATAACCAACATGTTATTAACATAAAATTGCATATTTAAATTACCACATACATATAAATGCAAACTGATTCATTTAGTGAGACAAACCAAGGAGCTGGAATTAGAGCATTTTGAAAAATCACACTGATATAACAAAAACAATTGTTAACATTCTTGTGGCTTAATTAAAACATGCAAAATATACTATCATTAGTAGTATTATACTACTTGCTATTAGTTTGCAATTATTTCTGCTTTATTAAAAGGGGGGGGGGGAGTCATGCATTTAACCGACAAAATTCCATTGACATAATTATTAATGTGGCTAGTTGCTATGCTATGCCTAAACATTACAATAATCTTATCCTCAGTAACCAAAACTCTTTAAAACATGTTGGTGTTTTTATCTCTGCTATTTGCACTTCCTCCTATACAGGGGGACAGGATTTTTGTCCTCAGATTATCTTTGTATCTGAAGCAGTTTGTGGCTGAATAGACAGATGAATGCACCACAAGGAATTCAGTCCAAATGAAACTTTTGAGAAAGCCATTCCTTAATGCACAAAAGGTGAAACCCACATTTAGAGGACAATGGCCTGTAGCTTTTAATTACAACTTTAAACATTCACCATGACGCCAAATTATCATAATAGCCGCTCGTGTCGCTTTCAAGATAACATGTTTGTTTACCCCTGAAAGGATTAATTATCTTTCCATAAATTTCATCTTTCTCTCTCTCTTTCTCTCTATATCTCTTTCTCTCACATACACACACATCCTTTCCTGAACACATAATCAACAGTAAACAAAAGGCTGCTGCCCTCGAGGCCTCTTTTCTGTCTTTGGACCCTGAAGGAAAAAAAGAAAATAGAAAGCATTCCTCTGTGTAATATAACAAAGATTCAAGACAAGGGGATTTTAAAGCTTACTCTCAATCTCTCTCTTATTCTCTTCCTTCTCCATCCATCTCTCTTTCCTTCTCCCCCTTTACCATCCATCTCATTCTGTCTTTTCTTCGTGCGTACCCAGAAGAGTCTCTGTTTTTCCCTTTCACATTCCTATTTTCTCTCCTTCCCTCTCTCTTTCACTTTACAGCTCCATCCATCTCATAAACTCTTTCCTCCTTCATTTCCTACCCTCTGCATCACTCCTCCTTCTACATTAATCACTGGTCTGTTGTGTTTATTCAGAGACATGTGTATGATGTTGTTTAAAGCAACAGATTAAATCATGTTTTCTGAAATCAGGTTATATGCAATTTATTTTTACTGTCATAGTTGACTTCTTTTATACACACTCACACACACAAACACAAACCCACACACACCGTTCCTCATGGAGTACTTTCTATTCATAATGTCCCATACATATTCCTTATGGAGACCCTATACAAAATTTGGATCCCGAGTTGTGTTTCTTAAAAGGATGTTCGTATACAGTACCAATTTTCACACACTTTCTAATTCAATTTTCTAAATTCCAGAACAGTATGGACTTTTATATATATATATATATATATATATATCAATGGTTTCAGATAAGATTATTGTTTATAGATTATTTTAGATCATTGTTTTACAATGGAGGAAGAAATAAGACTATGAAATTAGGTGTTTCCAAACTTGCAGCTTTCACTCAATTAACTACAGTAGCATCTAAAATCGTAAAAATGTTCTGCTATGCTAGTATGCAGATGTGAGTTTCATATACATTGTAATAATAATTATAAAGATTAGAGATTTTAGTTCCCATGATAACTTTGCATTACTTGTATGTGAACAGACACTTTGTGGTAAAGATAGTCAACATTCTACTAAATAATTGGTATAAAAACTACAGTATAAATAGTATTAGTATGCCCTAGTACGCAGCAATAAGACCAGTATACTCTGTAGCCACTTTTAGCTTAGTTTAAAGCACACAATGTGGTGGTCATGTCTAAAAAGATTTACAGTATTATGCTTCCAGAACCACTCTTTCACAATTTACTGTAAGTCCTGGAAAATACCTCTGCCACCAGGAAAGAAAAACTCCATAGATTGTACATTCAGGACATTCAGGTCATCAGCTGACTCCGTTTAAACATTATTGATTAAAAAAAAAAAACATTCTCCAACATATCAGCATTCTTCATCAAACATTAACATCAACATTGACCCACAAATACTGATATTTTCTATTCAACACCAACATTCACAATCAAACATCAACATTCATAACCAAATTTAAACATTGTCCAACATCAACATGCTTCATCAAACATCAACAATTATCATCCAACACTGACATTTACTAGCAAATATTAATATTCCAAATTAAACCTTAACATAATACAAACATTTTTCAACACCAAAAAAAACAAAAAAACGAATTAACCTTCGAACACCAACATTCTCTATCAAACACTAACACTGGCCAATAAAAACCAATATTATTTATCAAACCCCAATAGAATACCACAATTCTTTTTAAAAAATAAACATAATTCAAACAAGTTCATGCTCATACATCTCTAAATGTAACATTTTGCCAAAAGATAGGATTTAAGTTTACTTTTTAATAGCCATTCTTAATAATCAGCATTTCAATCAATCAAAAATTAAACAAATGTTTTTGTGTGCATGTGTGTGTGTATTGATGTGTATGAGGTCCGTCAAAGGAACAGTGGCATGCCAGAAGTGGGCACTTAGTGAGTAAACATTGCTGTCAGCCTGTAATTGCTCTGTCACACCACAAAACTAATGGCATCCCACCCTCTCCTTGATTCTACCTAAAACAGCAATCTAAAGATTTTACAGCACACACATATACACAGTCTTTTTGTCCTCTTGCCATCTACATCCCTAAGGATGTTTTTTCATTGTTTAAAAAGGAACACACTAGAACCATCATGATCAATGAACCATTAATCATTGTCATAATTAGGCATTGTGTTAAATTGTGATAACAGTATTAGTAAGAAATTACAGTATTATTATTAACATTATAACTTACACTACATATTATAAGAAATATAATAGCAGTATTTATTATAAAATTTTATTATTATTATTATAATTAAAAAAGATTTTTAGTAGTCCTACTATGGGGCCAAATGGAAGTGGAGGACATTCAATTATTATGCTCGATATCATGCATGTTAAGTATTGTGATTCATCGTTTATCCAGTGACTGGCACATGAGAGTATGCTTCTGCTGCGTTGCGCTATTTGTATTGCAGAGGCTTATAAATGCGTCTCCCTCTGTGTAGGGGGATAGATTAACAGCACAAAGCCATGTGCATTAACATGTATAGAAAATACAGCATCTGGAGTATTTTTAGATAATGGAATTAAACTGCTGCCTGCTGGGAAATACGCAGGGTCGTTCATCACACACACTGCACCGGTACGTCCATTAGGAATGCAAACACACACACACAAAGTGGAATAAAGGTGGCATTAGAAATTACTTTCTGCATGAGCAGATTTTAAAAGCACTTTGAAAAATGCAAATGATGGCATAGTAGAGTATTGTGGGTTTAGGCTGTATTATATTATTTAAAGCATCTAAGATACATATTATTTACATATTTAGCTGTTCTTTACACATGCGTAAGCTATAAAAATTATAAAAAGAAGATATTTCTTTTTAGCTGAGCTTCATCTTCATATTTGCTTAAAACAAATACATATAACAGAATGACTTACCATATTGTATTAATGGCAAGTTTTCTACTATTCTTACTATTGCTAAAGTACCCCATATGCACTGGAAATATTTGGACCTCAGGCCTTGTATCTGAAACTATGAAAGTGGATGAACTGATGCCACTACTCACTGAAGCCAAATTTTCATTTTCTTCTTCTACATTATTACTTCCACAGGTTTTTGGTAAAATAAAATAAAAACTGAGCTTGTAGGGGCTATTTAAATGTTACTACTTTGTAACATATTTATTATGTACAGTATATATGCAGTTATGGCTAGGTTTTAACCACCTGGCAGATACAACCTGGATTTTTACATAAAATGTCCTGGTAATTAACCAATTTGCAAATGTTACAACAATCTGATTATTATTACAGCCCCCAATTCTACCTACAGTACCTAATTTACAGTATTTTTTCATCTTAGCTTTTTATCCTTTAATACTGTTGTGTCAATCATTTTCATGGCCGATATCTTTGGTTTTGCTCAAATCTGATGACAACATTCCCATTCCATAGACATTTGTAGAGCTATTTTGTGTAGCATTTTTAACAGTTATATTAGGCATACAAGTACTTCTCTATGTGGGAGTTGGACAGTGAACCGTAGGGTTTGTACATTTGTGCTGGTTACATTAGTGAAAATCTCAATTTGTTCTATGTATGTTTAGTAGGTCTAAGTATTTTTCTAATATATATTTTTTCAAACACATTTAAAAACTGAATTCTGTGTAGTTCCATAAACAGCAGTACAGTTTTTGCATGCTCCTACTTTTAACAAGATTCTGATTAAACCACTTATACTTATGTAATTGTACAGAGTCTTGCTTCAGAGGCTCTTAGACTTTTAGATGTGAAAGGTACAGTAAGGCAACAGTAAAATAGCTAAGATGTACGAATTTCCTAATAAGGCTCATAAAAACATTAAGTATGGTTAATTATGAAAATGGTTTTACCATGGTTTTTATTTAAAAAAAAAAGAGAGAGAGAAAAAGCTCTTTGATGATCTCTGCAACAATTCAATACAGCTTTACAAGCACAAACATTGTGCCACTTTTGCATGTACATTTGCATCACTTCTAAGGAACTAAATCCAAGTTTTACAATAATATTTCTAAATAATTATTGTTTACATTAATTTATTCGTCTTCTATATCTCTTATCCTGTACAGGGTCTTTGGAGCATGGGGCCTACTGTATCTCAGGAGACTAAGGTTGTCAATCCATGCACATACATACACACACACTATAGGCAATTTGGGAATGCCAATTGAACTAATCTGCATTACTTTGGACTGTGAGGAAAAACATATTTGCAAGAGGAAGTTTACTAAGCACGGGAGAACATGTAAACTCTACACACACAGACCCAGGGCAGGAATTGAACTCTCAACCCTGGAGGTGCGAGGCCACAGTGCTAACCACTATGCCTCCTACATTGCCCATAACTAAAATTAAGAGAAGTTACAGTATACAGCTTGGGAATTTGAAAAATAAATATTATTACAGCATTGCTTTAAAATGATATAAACTGGGACAATTAGTGGTTAGCACTGTCACCTTGGAGTTTGCATGTTCTCCCCATGCTTGGTGCACAATTCAAAGACATGCAGATAAGGCTAACTGGTGTTCATGCATCGCCCATAGTGTGTGAATGAGTTTGTACCCAAGTCTCATGGGATAGGCTTAAAAATGCAACCCTGTATACAGGATAAAGCAGTACTGGTGTTTTTTAAGACTTTGGAAATACAATACTACATACTACATTAAACAAAATAATTTCCACTGAAGTTGTGTCCCATTTTTGGCTTTTTTTTTTCTTTTAATGTAACATGAACAGTTTGAGATATAGCCGGTATCACATTTATCTTTGCATCATTGATGAAGCTGCACTGTTTTTTTTTTTTTTTGCCTGTTTTTTTTTTTTTATAATTTGTGACTAGGTTGAGCATGGAATAAGTATGGCACAATGGAGAAATTCAAAGAATACTTAAATGCCAGAAATACACTGAAGCTTTGCACAAGGTTACATTTACATGTAGGTTCAAGGGTTAAAAAAAGTACAATAAATGTATTCTTTAAAATATATGGTGTTTGTGAATTTGTGCTTTAAACAAATGACACAATCCACCTTTGACACACTTTTTGGACAACTAGGAAATATAAATGCTGTAATAAAGAAAAAGACTGCCACATAACCATTAATACACAATTTAAAGGTACAGTGGCTTTAAAAATGAGATCAAACAATCTGGAATATCAACTTTTACCTCAGGTTTTTTGGTAGTTTATTAGGAAAAGACACCACACTGCTAAAATTGCGTTATTGTCCTATTTAAACTATTAGCACAGTGTGCTAACTGAGACACACAAAAGGAGGAGGGAGAGGGGGATGGGAGAGGATCGGGGGAGGGGCCTGCAGGAGTTACATTAAAAACAAATGCAACAAATCAACAGCATGTGACAGAAAAAATAAGTGTGAAAGACTGAATATCGTGGTGTATCGTGAAAACTGATTATTAGACTTACTAATAATATTATTAGATTATTTAAACAGGAAATTTAAACAAATGACACAATAAACCTTTGAGTTTTGATAACAACCTTTTTGGACAACTAGGAAATACACTCAAAAAAATAACTTGTTGAATGAACATAATTAAATTATGGAAAGAATTTCCACCTGATTTAATGGCTTTCTTTCAGCATTAAGCAATTTTGTTGGCCCAACTTAATGTTTTTAGGTTCAGTCAAATTAATTTTATTAGGTTCATTTAACTTATTTACTACAGCTGCGTCCAACATAATTTAATACCTTTAACATAAATGAATAGCGTTGGTACAACACATTTTTCAGTTGTAAATTAAGTTGATCCAACTCAAGTAAATTTAAATTTCAAGACCTGGTCAACAGAATTCTGTAAAGGAAGGAAGCATAAGACAAACGGGATAAAACAGAGATTTTTATTTTACACCAGCAGCAACTTACAAATGAAGTCTCAATTTGAAAAGATGTACAAAACATAAAACACCACAAATAAGTATTAATCATAGAATTTTTTTTATTTTTTTTACCACCAACAGAAACGTTTTGTACTTTATAACTGTTCGTTATGACTTTTAAATATGACCGTTAGAGACGGTTGGTCAGGAAACTCCTGAGGTCAGTTGCAGACAGGACACTTTCAGTCACAAACTCCTGTGAAAAAATACAGAGATAGATTCAATTAAAATTCATGATACTTAATTTATCAAATGAACAATATTTATACTTTCTTCCTCTCGCTTCACAACTCATGAGAACAGACCGAAACCAGAACCGAACCGCAGATTAAGCACGCTCATATAACCGTCGGTATTTTAAGTGTGATTAAAAATACAAGGAATAGCTTAAACCAAAATAACGTGACTAAACATCGCTAAACAGCAGGTGACATTTATGTTCAGTATTTGGTTTCTATTTAGAAAGATGGGAATTAATTCCTGCTTACCTTTTCCACACGCCCGCCAAACGTTTGTCTTCTCAACACGCTGTGTTCTCTTCTCGCGATATTTCCGGTTTTGCTATTTCCGGTTTTCATAGCGACAAGATCTCTTTGCTTTATCTCAACATGATTAAATTTTATAAATGTTAAGTTGTTGAATTTCATGTAAATACAACATAATTTATTTATGTTCATCTTGGAAACATGAAATTATTATGTACAAATCACATATTACATTTTAGTACATGTAACAGGTAGCCAGGTTCATTTTTTTGAGTGTATAAATGCTGTAACAAAGAAAAAGAGCTAAAGACTGATGTAACCATTAATACACAATGTAAATGTACAGTGGCTGTAAAAATGAGACCAAACAATCTGGAATATCAACATTTACCTCAGCTTTGTTGGTAGTTTATTAGAAAAAGACACAAAAACTGCTAAAATTGCATTTTTGACCTAATTAAACAATTAGCACAGTGTGCTAACTGAAACACACAAAGGGAGGAAGAAGAAAAGAATGGGAGAGGATTGGAGGAGGGGTCTGCAGGAGTTATATTAAAAACAAATGCAACGGATCAACAGTGCATGACAAAAAAAATAAGATACTACGATAAGTGTGAAGGACTGAATATCGTGGTGTATCATGGCAAACGATTATTAGCCTCTGACTGGAGTGAACCAGTGCCTTTGCATTTGTGTGAAAAATGCTGGCAATCTCGTTCCCATTTTCTCAGGCTCTGTGAAAGCACATTAAAACTACATCGATCCTCTGTACTTTGCAGTGTAATCTGAACGTAAAGAGGAAAACACACACACACACACACAGCCAGCATATAGATTCACAGCAGAGCGAGGGAACGAGAGCAGATCGATAGCAGTGATCAGGAATAAAATAACCTTTTGATGACCAGAGGAAATGCGATCCATTCGTCCCAGTGGTATTGATTCTCCCCCTCGCTCTTTCCCCATTTTTCTTGAGTGTTCACGCAACAACAGGAAGAACGATAATAGCAGGAACACCTACAGCAGTGTGAAGACATGAGGCTCGGTTCAGGTGAATTGTGTTAAACTGTGAGAAAACGTGAACTCAGGATGTACTTTAAAAGAGCATGCAAAAGGAAGTCACAGATTTGTAATATGTGTTAAACAAAGAGCTTGATAGAAAATAATAAGCATAATTTCAAATGTAATTTGTTGCACTTAGGTTATGAAGTTTATATAGTGTAGCAAGTAATAAAGGCTGATCTTTCTTCCACACAGACTCACTGATGTAGTTTTGGACACAGTGGGACTGGGATAATCTAAACACATGAACAAAATATTAGATTATAGTTTAGAGAGATTATAATTTACTTATACATTTGCTTATTTCATGCAAGTAAACTGTTTTCTTTACTTGTTAGATTCATTACTTTAATTCATTAACTTTAACACAAAAGTTAATAAGAAAATGTCTCACATATGTTCAACTTGCTCTATTTGCAATAGAAAACAGTGTAAAATCAAAAACCAGGGTTTTGCCCAATTGCCTATTGAAGGAGACTGTGACCTCTGATGATATCAGTTCAAAAGAATAGGAACAATTGAGAGCTATCTATTTCAGGTAGCCAAGAAGAAAGAACAGATGGACGGATGTATGGATGCATGGACAGATGGATTGATCAATGGATGGATCAATGCAAGGAAAAGTGGTAAATGTTCAAAATGTAGTTTTGGTGGAGGATGAGAAAGAGAGTAGGAAATGAAGGAAGGAAGAAAGGAAGGCAGGAAGGAAGAAAGGAAGGAAGGAAGGAAGGAAGGAAGGAAGGAAGGAAGGAAGGTGATCTGTATCCTTTTAGGGTGTATGGATGGATGGATGGATGGATGGATGGATGGAAAAGAAGTTCATAATGGGATTTGGAGGGGGATGGGAAAGTAAAAGAAAGAAAGCAAGGAAGGAAGGAGCAAATGGATGGATGGATGGATGGATGGATGGATAAGAGGTAACTGTTGTTACCAAAAAGTGGTTTGGAAGAGGATAGCAAAGTAAAAGAGGGAGGATGGAGGGAGGGAGGGAGGAAGGAAGGAAGGAAGGAAGGAAGTTTATTGTAAGATGTAGTAGATGTTTCTTTTAGGAAGGTGGGAAAGATGGATGGATGGATGGATGGATGTAAAAGAGATAACTGTTTTAAATGTGTTTTGGATGAGGATGGGAATAAAAGGAAGGAAGGAAGAAGTGAGCATTGGCCAAACAGAAAGAAAGTTGTCTTGCTGTGTATGTGCAATTTTTTTGAGAGAGAGAGAGAGAGATCAATCGGGTGAGGGAAACATATGATGAGAGAGAGCGATGCTTGAAGGGACACAAATTGATTTCATGCTGTGAGAATAAGAGAAAGTTGATGTATTTGCTTTGTGCTGAGGAGAATGGAGCTCATTTCTTTCTGCAGGTGATTTGTGTGTAAGGTCTAAAGCAAGCGTACAATTTTAAAGCAACCTGCCCCACTCTTCACTACACCTTTAACACCATCAGGGGGGAAATCCCAGCAGTCCTCAAGGTAGTACTGTTATGGGAGGAAACTAACAACAAGCTGGTGAGCAATGCTAAGCCGAGTTATCATTATCAGTATCAAGTTGTTTCCATATTGTACATCTTGAAATGCTCTCTTCAAAAAGGTGCTTGGAATGAGTCTCCGCTTTAAATTTTCTAACACTTGCAAAGGCTTCAGAACCTAAAGGTCTGTGGTATAGGAGGTATAAGAGAAAGATTTTAGGTGTAAAATCAGAAACCGGTATTTTGCCCAATTGTCAATTCGAGTAGAGAAGGAAATGTGACTTCTGATGATTAAGTTTGAAAAGAATGAAAACAATAAGAGTTATCCATACTAGGTAGCCAGAAAGGAAGAACAGATGGACGGATGCATGGATAGATAAATGGATCAATTGATGGATCAATGCAAGGAAAATTGGTAAATGTTCAGAATGTAGTTTGGAGGAGGATAGGGAGGAAAGTAAGAAATAAAGGAAGGAAAGAAGGAAGGAAAAAAAGAATGAAGGTCAACTGTATCCTTTAAGGATGGATGGATGGATGGATGGATGGATGGATGGATGAAAAAGAAGTAACTGTTCAGAATGGGGTTTGGAGGGGGATGAGAAAGTAAAAGAGGAATGAAGGAGGAAAGGAAGTAGGGAAGATCAACTGAATCCTTTGGGGATGTATGTATGTATGTATGGATGGATGGATGGATGGATGGATGGATGGATGGATGGATGAAAAAGAACTGTTCAGAATGGGGTTTGAAGGGGGATGGTAAAGTAAAAGAGGAATGAAGGAAGGAAGGAAGGAAGGAAGGAAGGAAGATGAAATGTTATAGGATGTAGTAGATGTTTCTTTTAGGAAGCACCTGTAGTATAGGAGTAATAAAACACTTGGAACATGCTATTACGGGAAACGAATCAACTTTTGTATAGTAACTACTACAGCACTGATTCATATGCTTTTCCTTGTGGTGTATTGGTGCATGCTATCACCTACTACAAGCCTAAGACTGTTGTAGTCTGATATAACTAAAGAATGATGGAGTTTCTCTCTCTCTCTCTCTCTCTCTCTCTCTCTCTTTCCCTCGCTCTCTCTCTTTTTCGGGAGTGTTCTTCATGCGTGAGTGCTGAAGGAAGTCTAATTAAGCTAATGCAGCAGATGTGTCATAAGGTGGACCTAGTGGACGGGTGTGATGATTTAGATTTAGTGTGTGTGTGTGTGTGTGTGTGTGTGTGTGTGTGTGTGTGTGTGGCCAAACCACATCCTGATTTATTGCGCTTTTAGTTGCGTTCTATAGAACTCTATTAACTGAGGGTGCCAAGGTGTAGTCTGCTCAAGGACACACACACACACCCACACACACACACACACACACACACGCATATTCAAAAAAGAGATTTTGCATGCATGTACACTTAGTTGTGTGTGTGCATGTGTGTGCCTTTATGTCTGCAGAGGGCAGTAAAGGTTCCAGCAGAATTCTCCTCTCTCTCTCTCTCTCTCTCTCTCTCTCTCTCTCTTAGTGTTAGCCTCAGCAGCAAGGTGGACACACCCAACTCTGCAGAGGAAGGATGAAGAGATGAGGCCAAAGCTGCAGGGATAAAGGATGTGCTTATATTACACATCTATACAACATTACACATGTTTGTACAGCTGCCTCGTGTGTGTGGATGTGTGTCTGTGTGCGTGTGGGGCGCTGAACTCTCATCGCCACAAGTGCATTAATTGTGTAAAAGAGGTTCAGTGGGTTCAGGTCCATCTACAGGATGTGAGCTGTTAGTTTATAATACACATGCCAATCCTGCATCATGTCCTTCGACAAGGAAGAAAAATAATGGCAGTGAGTCAGAATAAATGCTTTTAAAGGAAGCGCCACACACAAATACAGAGCGAGAGAGAGGAGCTTTAGCTTCTCTTATAGATGTTTTTACAGTAACATACTGGATTGGCTGGATTTAGGGAAATGGTAAATAACAAGTCCATCTCAATTCAGGATTGTGTTTTTCATTTTTTTTCTCCCGAGATAGAGTGTGCAATTGGCAAGGAGGACTTTTATTTACTGACCAGTGGATAAAATGGTACAGTTCTTTACCGTTCTTCATTAAATGTAATTCTTGTATAATTATTGCTTCCCTCCTTTATTTTAGGGCAGTACTTTGTTCCCCGGTGCCTTTAGTCGAGATGGCGTTTTGGTTCCCTTGTTGTATATTTCCTTGGGTTTCATAAAAAACTAATAAGTCTATTAGCAAGGTGTTGTTTAAAAGCTGTCAAAAGCTTTACAGGGTTTTTAATATGTAAGTACTATTACATGTTTTTTTTCCCTGATGCATCACAGGACAGTTTATCACACACACACACAAGGGAAAGTGCTTTTTCCCTCTTCCCTCATCTGCATACCTGAGCAGCTCACAGATACCTGGATTGGCTAGTGTTCCTGTGATTGACAGAAGACAAAGAGTTTAATATCCCTCCCACCATGAGAGCATGGCCAGTTTGACTCCTGACACAGTTGAATGCGTAATCGTTTGTTTATTTTAACTTTCAATATTTTGTTATATTAATATTGAAATTCCTTTTTAATATTATAAGCTGACATATGCTGCTCCGCCCAGTGGTGGGCAAAGAACACAATTCCTTTAGAAAAAGTAGAGATATCCCATATTTTACATTTACATATGTAATTGAGTAAAAGTACAAAAGTGGTTCTTTTCAAATTTACTTAATAATAAAAAAAAACACTCATTTTCTCTCTCTCCCTCTCTCTCTCTCTCTCTGTGTGTTTCCCAACTGTAAACATGCTGTTCCGTCCCTATCTGCAACCATTTCCACTTCTGATTTCAAACACCTGCTTTTAAAGGAGGGAAGGCAAATTACACATTTATGCATAACTAGCGTTACTACCTGTTGTTGACGGGTTAAGAGTTTGTAGAAGTAGTTTAAAAGTTGAAGCTAAAAATAAGCTGATCAGCTTAAATATAATCAGTGATATTATTATTTTAGGTTGAAGCCCACGTACATGTCTGTCTGTACAACAGATTTCTCTGCCTAAAGTATTAATACAAAAAATATATATATATTATTTCATTAGATTAAATATCTTATACCAGCCAAATACACTTCCTGTTTAAAGCACATTATTAAATTCGGCACCTAAATCACTTTTACTCAACATACGTTTTTATAGCATACGTGCCTTTTGTTTGGAGTAATCTATGTTGTGTCGCATGTTCGTTTCTGTATTGTGAGTATTTGGGCGCATTATTGGTGTCTTTTACATACTCTTTGTATTTATGGTAAACTATCACCTTGATTTGATCTGTTGAGTGATGCGTGTAGCCACAACTACCTCAAGGGAAAAAGCACTATATCTATCCAAATAAGCGTTGGCTGGTGTGTCATAAACTTCTCCTAACGTCCCTTGACAGACATAAATTTTTTACTTGTTTTGGGTCCTTTAATGTATGAAATATCTACCTAAATCTGATGCAAAGTAAATTTACTTATTTATTGTACCTTCCGCCTCTGGCTCCACATATTTAAATTTCACCTGTCCAGCCTAACTGTACAATATAGTATGTTTTTAGCACCTGATTCCTTCTTCTTGATTGTCCAATAAATAACATTTTTAAAAATTAGTTAAAAGTTGGCTTGTTAACATTTTTAATGTTATTGTTGGCACTTTTATCAGGTCGGTAATTTTTCCAGAATAAAACTAAACAGTTTCTGAAAACACTGCTGTAGTTCCAGCTGTGGCATCCACGCATCCACCCAGAGACCCTGGAATCTTTTTATTTCCTTCTCTTAAACACACTCACAGACTGACACACTTCTAAACACTCCCATCAATAGGGATTTGTGTTATTTACAATTCTGACACATAGAGGTGTGTGTGTGTGTGTGTGTGTGTGTGTGTGTGTGTGTGTGTGTGTGTAGAGATGAGCTGTGACGATTTCAAATATGAATGCAAAGGCCCAAACATGCTTCTATGCTGAAACTTGACATTGAGAAAATGCTGAATTCCTAAGCATTGCTTCTTTCACTTGCTGTTCTTGATGAAGGTTTTTATATATTTATTTGTTTGTTAGTTTGTTTGTTTGTTTTTTTTTTGTTTGTGTATGTACCATAGGAAGTTTTCATGACTGATTCGACAACTGTGAAAAACATGGTAATGAGGTGACATGCAGATGTTTTTGGAAACGATCGAATTCGTTCCAGCACATGCACCACACATACTGAAATGACAGCTACTTCCAGGAGATTTGGATTAACATAAATTAACATACAACTGATTATGAAAGCAGATGTTTTCTCCTGCCCCTCGTTTCTGTAGTGTTGATGCACACCTCGTCGATTTTCCCCTCAGGAGTCAAAATTGCACAACACCTACTGTATGTTGCACGAGAGATAACTTGCATAGACAATTGCATTTCATAGGAATTTGTCTGCATCCTCTATGAATACTTATCTAGGTGAAGAATTTCACATTTATTGGACTGAAGAAGCATAATATTTTATTGCTGCTGTTTCCTTTAATAAACACATTTGCTCAAAGGTTCTGATGGTTGGAAAAGATATTTGCATGCACTCGCAATGCTTTCAGGATAGGTCATGTTCCTGAAGTCTAACACGGATGCTGCATCCGTCGCTTGGCCCTCCCAAGGGGACATCTAACAAACTTGACTCAAGTGAATAAATTATTGAAACTGTGCTTAAAACAGTCTAGAGAATTACAGCTCAGCTAACATTGTGAGGGAAAATGCTGATGAAAAGAGGACCGCAACATGGTCCTGATGTTGTATTCTGCTTCTGAAGCACAGTCCAAAGCCTATATTTGTTGATGATGTGTGAGATGGCCCAAAGCTTGTAAATGTTATATTTAGGAATCGTTAGTGAAAGTGGGTACAAAATGTTCATTTGCATGAGATTATGTGTGGAGAATTGCATTTATCTGCAATACGAGGACTGTTTAAAAATCCAAAATGCAGATGTAGACAAAAGATTCAGAAAAATATAATCTTTTTAACTGAGATACTCAACTCCAAAAAGACAAAGACGCACAATATATCAGGCACAAAGGAAGTGCTGGCGTTTTTATTTGTATGTATTGAAACTAACCAGATATTTATTCCAGTAAGAGCATCGTAACGGCCGATAATGAGCGTCTAATATCCCGAACACACAAAGGAAATTCCTCAGTTGTTCTCGTAACAACGCCATTAGATGTATGGTTGTAGTCACAGTTTATGGATGAGCACTAATCCAAGAGCCTTTGCTGCTATGTCATTAGAGCCCATAAAAGTTAATGTGCTTGAAGGTAAGAGGGTAAAAAGCTCTCGTTAAAGGGTAAATGAGAGCAGGGACCAGCAAAGAGCTTCTCTTTGCAGGGGCTTAGACAGCGCTTTTAGATTGAAGTGGGCAGGTTATTATATTATGGTGGGCAAGCTATTGTCAATTAATGCTAAAATGGTAATTAATTCTACTAATGAAATCTTCAATTCTATTAATAATTTGTAAGTGGTATGAAGATAATAACAGATGATACTGTACGGTGGTGTCGTGGTTAACACTGGGGCCTTGCACCTCTGTGGATGAGGGTACGATTCCTGCCTTGGGTCTTTGTGTCTGGAGTTTGCATTTTCTTTTCACAGTCCAAAGGCATGCAGATTAGGCTAATTGGCATTCCCAAACAGTCATGGTCTATAGGTGAGTGTGTGTGCATCATGTATGCTCTGCAGAAGATTATCACCCCACCTATTGCCTGAATCACATGGGATAGGCTCCAGGTTCCTCATGACCCTGAACAGGATAAGTAGCATATAAACCTTGGGGTCGGTACTGGAAACTTTATTGATGCAAGTGTTACAGTATGTAGGAGAACCTGTGGAGATCAAAAACTAGATCAAAAAAGTGCATTCTGGATCAACTGCCAGGAGCAAGTTACAGTAGATCAATCTAGATGAAAGGTCCTCAAGACCTTGTGAAATTTGTGACCAGTATCCAGACTCCAGAATCCCCCTGTTATTATAAGAAAAATCTACACTACAGAATCAGGTTAGCAACATGTGCAGAAAATGTCCCAGCAATATTTTGTGTGTTGTCAAATGATGTCATCCAAGAGTTCTTCAGAGAAGTGCTAAGATCTTGGGTTGAAGTGTCTGCCACATCTGTTCATGTACAGTAGTCCTGTAGTCACAGGGTCTGCTTTGGTTTAGACCTTCTCTTTCGTGTGCTTCGTCTGTTTTCTAACCATCCAGTTTTTGCATTGCATAGCTATTAGATTAATTCTACTTAAACCTCTTCTCTTTTTCACAATGTTCCGCTGATTCTGCATCTCAATTATCATGTTGCTCATCTTCATCCAAGCTGCTTCAGAAATCAGCTTAACCTCTCCCTTTTTTTTCTCAAGATATACTTTATCCTGAACCCTTCAAAATCTTTTCAATTAGTTGTAGCCTTAGTTGTTCCACTAAGCCCAGCCTTGAGAATTAATTTTTACATGGACCTTTGCTGATCTCATATTTGCCTCCGCCAACAAAGTGTTGGCTGGGTATAAAGTTATGGACCACAAGTTTGTGAATACCAGCATTGTCAAGCTTCAACAGCTGGACCTTTTGCAAGACTCTTAAACTTAAATGGCTTAATCGTATCTTCAATCAATTGTAAGTCATTTTAAAATAAAGCATTCGTAATTGTATGCTTGTATGTATTTGTTGCCAAATTTGATTATATGATCTGCAAGATTTGTGGCTGAGTGGTACGGGGTATCATGTTAAGGGTCCCCACATTTTGCAATCTGGCAATGGTGGGGTTTGACCCCCAACCCTTGATCAGCAACTCAGAGCATCAACCACTTGAGCAACCACTGGCCACAATGCATTGAAACTGTATATTGATAAATAATCAGTGTATGGTTTTTAACTTGTTTATAAAACTATAAAATCTACTTAGTTACTACCAACTTTAACTTTTTTAACACCAATAAAGAGTCTGATGGTTCAACAGGATCTAACAATTGTAAATATATGGTATGTGCTACAATATACAGTACTGAAACTCACACATCTTAAATGCACATGTGCATTGACCAGTTGGGCATAGCTCTAGTTGCACATGTTCCCAGTGATGAAAAGGAATTTATGTTGTGCAATCTCACAGATGACAACAATGTAATATTGTAAGATATTGTAGGAAGGGTTAATGAAGACCTAGACATACGCAGTTTACCTCCTTTCTTTATCTACTATGTTAATTAGCTTGATATACCGCTGTAAAATCATTTTACACGTGCCTCTCAGTCTCAAGAGGTTAGGACGTCCTAAATGTATTTCAAAAGTAAACAACAAGCCTCTGTAATTGAAAAACATCCTCAAAGTTACAATGACTGCAGTGGCTTCTGAAAAGAGTAATTCTGTACAAGGGCTGTGTACCGTGCTTGCTGAAGAGCACTTGATGAAAATGTACCAAGTGGTAGGGCAGAGCTCCAAGTCAGTGGATACAGAGTGACCTCGGAAGGACAGGAGGGTAGTGCACAGACAGCAGATTGTTCCCTATCGCATTGAAGACCTTGGAATAGGGCAGGTTTAACTTAATTACCTGGCATTAAAAAGAAGACAGCAACTCGCCTCACTGACCCTATCAACCCGACGCACACACATTCACACACAAATTTCGCCAAGCTCAAATTTATGATGTCTTCTGGGATCTTAATCGGATAAAAATAGTTTATTAGCTTTGAGGGGGGAAATGGATCATGAGTGATTTTAATGAATATAATTTTATCTTTCAATGACAAAATTTTATCCATTATTATGACTTAAGTTTGAGCCATTGTATACTTAAGAGAGCAAAATGTTAAACTATTGCTACTTTGTTTGAATTCTAAACATATTTTACCTTGGTCTGATTCCTGTTGTAGTACATTTCGGCACATTACTGCCCAAAGCTTTGTGTGTTTAGTAAGAAATAAAATATGGCATTCTGTTATAGATTAGTATTCAACAAAAGAGTGTGTGTGATCAAGCAGAGCTACTATTACACCCCAAAGCTGATAATTTTCAGAAAATTTTACATTCTGAAGAGAATAATGTAGGAGAATGATGAAATGATGAATGATGAAGGAGAATGATGAAATTACTGGAATTGAGTTAAGAACTGTCCAATGCATTATTTAAACCTGGATGGAGAATGCTGAACAGTCAACTTCATGGAAAAAATGTGATCAGGGGGTTAAAATGTACGACTGTGATCAGAAATCACTTAAACTCTCTGTGGAATAGGAAAGAGGCCAGTTAAAATCACAGCTATGTGTACTAGTACAAATAAGAACTCACAGGATTGGGACCAAACAGCTGTGTGGCCATAAAAAAAACATTCGTTGTTAGAACAAAAGGCTTCAGTTTGATAGGTTGCAATGATCTTGTGGTCTGATGAGTTTATATTGACCTTATTCCAGAGAGAAGGGTGTATCAGGGTTAGACGGCAAGCGCATAAAGCAGTGCACCCATCAAATTCAAATTCAAATTTTATTTGTCACATACACAGTCATACACAGTACGAAATGTAGTGAAATGCTTACACGACCGCCAGTGACCTTAAAAAGAGAATTAAAGCTTATAATAGTAATAAATATAAATAAAAGAAATACAATAGAAAATTTAAATAAAAAAATAAAATAAATAAAATAAAATTTAACTAGGAAAAATATAACTAAAAATAGAAACTGAAAATAGAAATGTACTGTACAAATAGAAATATAATGGTGTGCAAATATGCATAGAAAAAGTGACTTTGTGCAAAAAAAAATCACGCATAGGCAGTGTTATTATCTGGGGTTAGTCAGGTGGTCAGGTCTCGGCTCAGCAGCATTATGTGGCAATAAAATGAAGTCAGCTGATGGCCTGAATGTACTGAATGACCAGGTTATAACATCTATAGAGCTATTCTTCCCTTACCCATAATCTAGGACTCACATCGTCAAGTAGTGGTTTGAAAAGCACAAGGTTTCATTTTCAACCATAATCATAGCTAAAGGTGGGTGAATTAAATATTACTGACTGTGACTTTTTTATGTCAATCCTTCAAAAATGGTGGCCTGACATTTTCTCACGCTTTTTTCTATAATCATTTACATCCTTCTTCCTAAAGTGTTGTTGTTGTTGTTGTTGTTGTTGTTGTTGTTGTTGTTTGAAATAAGAAGTTCATCCCAGGATGTAGTTTGGGAACTTGGCTTTGATGAGTCAGTATTTCCATTTTACTCTTAATATTGATTGCTGTACATTTCTCTCAGCTTGGAACTAAAAGTTTTTTTTTCTCCTGTCTGAGTCCAGACACAATAACGAAGTGATGCAGCTGCATTGTTACTTATTTTGGGTAATGAGTCTGAAAATATGCCAATTCTGTCTCATTCCCTGTGGAGGTCTGTACATATTATAAATATATATACATACACCATATATATTTGTCTGAGGCTTGGTGTTTGGGCTAAGATAATAATCTGATTGCCTGGGCAATGATCTACATTAGATACATTAATGGAAACTGTAATAGGCAGCAGTGAATGTAGCCCATCTTGTTAGTATTGATTCTCTTAATGTTAAAAGCACTTTACATTGAAAGGGAGATAGCCTTGTATGCCCCCTCTCTCTCTCGCTCTCTCTCTCTCATAGGTACTGTAGGGATCTGATGTCCTGGGAAAAAAAAGAAAGTGTCTTTCCGAACACAGTGCCAGCAGAAATAAAGTCGTTCTGAAAAGCTGATCAGAGCCTGAAACTATCCCGTGGAACATTAGTCACTGTTCATGGATCAGTGCTTATCAGGCGCTTACACGGCTCAATGCACGGACAGTCTTAATTAGCTACTGTATATCCACAGAGGGTGTTGTGCCAATATGACTGGATTTTTGATCACTTTCATAAAGAATTAAGTACAAATGTTTTGCCTAAACATTATTAAAATATATAATTTTCACTTCCATTTTCATTTAATTTTTTATTTTTTTTTCTTGATTGAAAATCAGCGCACACTGGGTGCTAAACTCAATTATCCTCTACAACAAGGAAAAAAATAGAATTATATCATGATTATTAACTAAGTTAAAATATGTTAGAATATTATTTATAAATTAAATTATTTAACTATTATGAAATGAATATTATTTAAATTATTTATCTAAGAATATCGCATTACATTAATACAGCTTTTTGAATAGTGTTATTTATTTTAGCAAGTATAAAATGATCGTATGTTAATAGCATATCGTTATGATTTCATTAAATTTTTCCGTTTGTTTTTAATAAAGAAGCACTTTCAGCCATGGAACACGCAACGACAGGAACGTCTCGTTCAAATTGGTGAATTAGCGGTAATTGAAATTTAAAGGGAAAAAAAAAAAACAGGCTCGTTGCCCCTTCACGCTTGTTCGAGTGGAGAAGTTTGATAAATGAGCCGAGTCATTTCGGATGGCACTCTGTGTGTCTATTCACACATCACGTCCAACAGATGGCAGGTGTTTAATAGATTTAGACAAACACACATGATGCTGTGTCTTCCAAGGGCATTCGTGTTTACACAGGATTTGATCCAACTCCGTATATTACCATTAATATTATACACAAGTCAAACACGCTATTGAAGGAATATAAAAATAGTAAATCAGTAAATAGCAGTTAATCATTCGCAAGTAGTTGCACTCCCTGAAGCGAAAGAAAAATTGGCACGTTGTAATTTTCACCAGTGAGTCAAGTTATTTCTTCAGCCACCTTTTTCTCTTAGCTGAAAACTCGTCCATCCTAAAGACCATTTGAGCCACGGTTTAAAAGATGCAAAGCTTACACTGGAGACTCCTTCAATCAAAATGATAAAAAATCCAATAAAATTACCATCCAGCATGACATTTGTTAATAAGCATCAAAATCAATTCACTTTTTAGTTATTTATTGTACCATATAAACCTGTTTTGCATTACAGCTGTCTCTATTATTGAAGCTCCTTATAGAAAAAGAATCAACACCTTCCGACCAATCAGAATCCACGATTCGAAGGGATAAACGTTAAGAAGAAGGAGCATTCCTACAGATAAGACTGCAGCTCTAAAATGTGTGTCTTGTTGTCCATGTAAATGAGATGTTTGGGAAGAGGAGAGATAACACTACAAAGCCTCCACCTATCCATTTCTTCCTTGTTCGCTCTCTCTCTCTCTCTCTCTCTCTCTCTCTCTCTCTTTGACATTTCTAATCCTGACATTCTATGACATTTTACCATTTCATATAACTGATTTCCAAACTGGGGGAATTAAAAGCAAAGCTAAAAGGAACATTGATGGCAAATTCCTGTCACTCGCTATTGATATCTTTCTCTCTCTCTCTCTTTCTTTCTTTCTTTCTTTCTTTCTTTCTTTCTTTCTATCTCTCTCTGATTCTCCAGGTTATCGCAGATTTCGCCTTTTAATCTTCCTGGATTATATGGCCAGTGTGTGCTGTCATTACCCAGCATAAGTAGGCGTATTAGTAACCCAACGAGATAAAGGGCTTAGACGCGTATTTGAGACCTTGGATTTTTTTTTATATGACATTGTGACACCTCATTTTCAGCTAAAGGCAAAAATGCGATACTGAAAAATCTTTTTTTTTATGTCATTTTGTAAATGTCATTTTTGTTCCACAATTAGTAGGGGCAGCACCGTAGTGTATTGGTTAGCACTTTCGCGTTGCGCTTCCAGGGTCTAGGTTCGATTTCCCCCTCTGTGTGCATGGAGTTGGATGTTCTCCCGATGCTTGGTGGGTTTCCTCCATGTACTCCAGTTTTCTATCCCAGTCCAAAGACATGCAGATCAGGCTAATTGGTGTTCGCAAACTGCTGCTAGTATGTGTATGTTTGTGCCCTACAATGGATTGGCACCCTGTCCAGCGTGTACCCTGCCTCGTGCCCTAAGTCTGCTGGGATAGGATCCAGGCCCCAACGACCCTGAATACAGGATTAAGAGGTACAGTATAGACAATGAGTGCATGAATAAATAGGGACTGCAAAGTGGCCCATTGCCCCTGGACCTTTAACCCAAAGGCTTCTGTTGGCCTAGCTCTATCATTTTTAGTCTGATTGGAAAATGCAACACATTACGTTAAACGGATTAAAAATCTCTACTTTTGGGCCCCCAAGTGGCGCAGCGGTAAAGGGTGAGTGTGCCCATCCTATCAACCAGAAATCGCGAATTCGAATCCCAGGAGATGCTGTAGCCTCTTGCAGCCGTGGGCCTAGAGATATTTGCTTGGCATTGCTCTCTACAGATGAGAGAAACTTAGCGCTTTCACATCAATAACAGCCAATCACTGGCATCTGTGAGCTCACGCGATTGGAAGGAGCGATTAGCGCTATCCTCTGAGTGTGTTACACCACTCTCAAAGGTGCATGCAGTTTGAAAAGATGTGGTTGGTGATGTCCCCTGGCATGGATGAAACACATGACAGCCCTTACCCTTCCTGTTTGGTAGTTGTACCGTTGATGTGGGAGTGCCCTGATAACAGGTGGGAATTGGCTGTTGTTGAGAAAATTGGGGATATATTTTTTTTATGTTTTCTCTAAAAAATTATTCACACATTTAAAACTGGCTCAGAGTTTGCTCTATTAAAAATGAAAAGGGTTTTATAATGTATAGACAGCACAGTCTGCAAAAAACTACCGATTAACAATTTCTTTGTACACACCCCTACGAAAACATAGCTAAATGTTCAGCCACATGTGAGTGAGCCATGTTAGAGGGCTAAGCTATGCCACTCCACTCACACACACTCACTGGACTAACAGCCAGTATAAATTGTAATGTATTGGGAAACATGCATGGTACGAATGGTACCATTTTGCCTAGAAAAGCGATTTTAGACTCTACTTCACATTTTCTCTAGGAACTGTCTGTAGTATGAATATTAAATTATTTTGAGGTAACAGCAGAAAGCTCTGTTTTAACCTTTTAACCCATGTTTAACTGCCACCATTTTAATTAACTTTATCATAACCTCATCTGTTTAAACTGTTTTCCAGGTACATTTAAGCGGTTTCGTGTCAATCGTATTATATACATCCTGTTCATATTGACCTCAGTGACATGTGATTTAAAATTCCTTAATTTTCTTCCCTGGAAATAGGTTTTGAACATTTTTTGTAGTATAAAGACACTCCAGGAATCAATATTTACTCTAATCTCCTGCCAACACTAGACGAAACCAGATTTAGGTTTAAAATGCAGAACAATACAATATCGACAATGCTTAAAACAACATTTCCAGCATTTTTAGCAGCAACGATTTTTTTCCCTTCTTTTTATAAATTTCTTTTTTGTATTATGTGTTTATTTATTTGTTTAAACAGTATGGTAACTGTAAAGTGGTTCTGTGGCTGTTGGTTTTGTACACTACCACTCAAAAGTTTGGACACACCATCTAATTCCATGGTCTTTCCTGATTTTTACTTCTTTCTATACTGTAAAACAATGCTGACGGCATCCAAAATATACAACAATCTTTCTTTTTACAGTTGATATTGATATGCGTTTGCTACTTATGCTCCTTAAAACCTTCATAATGACTCTAATCTGAGATTCTGTTAATTAGTGATTTCTGAGGCTGGTGACTCTAAATGATCTTCTCATCTGCAGCAGAAGTAAGCTTTGGTCTTGTTTTCCTGGGAAGGTCTTAATGAGAGTCAGTTTCATCATGGTGCTTAATGGGTTTTGCAAACACACTTGACAATAATGTTCTTGCAAGAACTTTTCCAGCAAGCACCATATCATAAAATAATTGACAGTTCTTGTTATTATTTAATTACCTTTTTTTTTTAATCTCCAGTATTTTCCTAAAATGTAGAAAAATTAATCCAAACTTTTGTCCAAACTTTTGACTGGTACGGAAAGACAAAGAGGCCATATCCACAAAGGTCCTGTCCCACAACCCATAACACCCAAAGGATTCACCACTAAGATCCCAGTGCCAGATATCACAGCACATCCCAAGAGGTCTTGTGGAGCCACACCCCAAGGGGCCAGATCCACCCTGGCAGCACAAAGAGAAACTAAAACCTAGCTGGTTTTAATATTAGTGGTTTTAAAGTTATGGCTACAGCTGACAATTAGGGCTATTATGTCATTTTAGCTTATGCTCTGTGTGCTGTTAATAAATTCAATTTGTAGCTCAGCGTGTTAAAATAATTGATCAGAAAGTAAGCAGTTTAAGCTCCAGCTTCACTGTTGGGGTCTTGAGCCCTCAACCCTTCCTGCTCCGGGGGCGCTGTATCATGCTCTGATCCCAACCTTGCAAGAATGTAGTAAAGATCACAACTGATAAAAAAAAAAAACTTAATATAATACACTAAATAAATAAAATGTATTCAATATGCTAATAATTTCTTTTTAGCTCATTCCCAGTTCATGTTAAATATGCAGTATCAAACGAACACCATCAGAAGTCATGCCCAACTCCTCTATATCACTTCTTCCACCACTGGCACGATGGTAAAGCCTTGCTTGGGTATGCATTGCTTGCTGAAGTGCATTGCCTTTGAAAATGGACGACTGTTCATCAACAGCATGACGCAAAATGAATTAAGTCTCTGTATGCATGTGTGTACTGTAGTTTATATGGAATTTATGCAGTAAGATGGTACACTATATGATTATTGTAAATATTTATCATTAGATAAATGATAATACAGTGGTGTGAAAAACGATTTGCCCCCTTCACGATTTCTTTTTCTTCTGCATGTCTGTCACACAAAATGTTTCTGATCATCAAACACATTTAACTATTAGTCAAAGATAACATAATTGAACACAAAATTCAGTTTTTAAATGATGGTTTTTATTATTTAGGGAGAAAAAAAATCCAAACCTACATGGCCCTGTGTGAAAAAGTGATTGCCCCCCTTGTTAAAAAATAACTTAACTGTGGTTTATCACACCTAAGTTCAATTTCTGTAGTCACCCCCAGGCCTGATTACTGCCACACCTGTTTTAATCAAGAAATCACTTAAATAGGAGCTACCTGACACAGAGAAGTAGACCAAAAGCACCTCAAAAGCTAGACATCATGCCAAGATCCAAAGAAATTCAGGAACAAATGAGAACAAAAGTAATTGAGATCTATCAGTCTGGTAAAGGTTATAAAGCCATTTCTAAAGCTTTGGGACTCCAGCGAACCACAGTGAGAGCCATTATCCACAAATGGCAAAAACATGCAACAGTGGTGAACCTTCCCAGGAGTGGCCGGCCGACCAAAATTACCCCAAGAGCGCAGAGACAACTTATCCGAGAGGCCACAAAAGACCCCAGGACAACATCTAAAGAACTGCAGGCCTCACTTGCCTTAATTAAGGTCAGTGTTCACGACTCCACCATAAGAAAGAGACTGGGCAAAAACGGCCTGCATGGCAGATTTCCAAGGCGCAAACCACTTTTAAGCAAAAAGAACATTAAGACTCGTCTCAATTTTGCTAAAAAACATCTCAATGATTGCCAAGACTTTTGGGAAAATACCTTGTGGACTGATGAGACAAAAGTTGAACTTTTTGGAAGGCACGTGTCCCGTTACATCTGGCGTAAAAGTACCACAGCATTTCAGATAAAGAACATCATACCAACAGTAAAATATGGTGGTGGTAGTGTGATGGTCTGGGGTTGTTTTGCTGCTTCAGGACCTGGAAGGCTTGCTGTGATAGATGGAACCATGAATTCTACTGTCTACCAAAAAATCCTGAAGGAGAAAGTCCGGCCATCTGTTCGTCAACTCAAGCTGAAGCTATCTTGGGTGCTGCAGCAGGACAATGACCCAAAACACACCAGCAAATCCACCTCTGAATGGCTGAAGAAAAACAAAATGAAGACTTTGGAGTGGCCTAGTCAAAGTCCTGACCTGAATCCTATTGAGATGTTGTGGCATGACCTTAAAAAGGCGGTTCATGCTAGAAAACCCTCAAATAAAGCTGAATTATAACAATTCTGCAAAGATGAGTGGGCCAAAATTCCTCCAGAGCGCTGTAAAAGACTCGCTGCAAGTTATCGCAAACGCTTGATTGCAGTTATTGCTGCTAAGGGTGGCCCAACCAGTTATTAGGTTCAGGGGGCAATTACTTTTTCACACAGGGCCATGTAGGTTTGGATTTTTTTTTCTCCCTAAATAATAAAAACTATCATTTAAAAACTGCATTTTGTGTTTATTTGTGTTATCGTTAACTAATAGTTAAATGTGTTTGATGATCAGAAACATTTTGTGTGACAAACATGCAAAAGAATAAGAAATCAGGAAGGGGGCAAATAGTTTTTCACACCACTGTATATCTTCGAGTAAATACAAGAGATAAAAGAGCATCTATGGCAAAAATGTCTTGTATTGTAAATTTAATTTATTGATGCATGGTGGACATACTGTATGTCACCAGTTGTTTTTTTATGTATTTTTAATGTATGTCTCTATTTTATTCCATATTTGGGGTAATAAACAAAATGTTAATTTCCAAAATATAATTTTTTGCCTTTTTCTTTTAAAAAAAAACGTTTTTATGTCTAGGCACAGAGTATGTTGTGCATGACACCCACCGTCAGCCATCTTGGATTGAGGGTGTCAGCAATTAGGTAATCATCCAGTATCTACAGTACTGGGGTAGCAATGGTGTTGATCTACAATGATCTCCTCAAGTGGTTTGGAGAACTTAATTAAGACAATCCATCTCAATCAGTTAAATTAAAACTGATTGACATTTACAGAAGACTTCAAGCACAGTGCAGAGATGAGACTCTAGCCGTAGTCAAACATTTGAACGTTGGTGTAAAAAAGAAGCCAGAAGATCCTTGAATGACGATCCCGGCCGAGGTGGTTCAGGGCTCACTGCAGTCATTCCTGTGAACATCCAGCAAATGGAACACCTGAAACGTGTTGCTTGTTACTGAGGAAGAGATGTATCTGTCTGTGGGATCTGTACACACAATCATTCACCAACACCACTTGCACATTACAGGGAATTATTGCAACATCGCCTGTACAGTCCTGTCCTCACTCCAAGCCACTTCTACATGTTTGGACCAATAAAGGAGTTCCTGGGAGACCTGCTTTTCAGATGTGAGCCAGACAGGCAATCTGATCATGGCTTTATGCTGAGAAAACTTTCTACCTTGATGGTATTCAAGCATTAGTGAAATGCTAGGATATATGCATTAGTGTAGCAGGGGATTATAGCCTATAGAAATTTAAAGAGTGTTTTTACTCACATAACTGTGTTCTGTTTTTCTGTGCAATCAAAAGTCCCGGTTTGACTTGAACACCCCTTATATTTGCAATTACCTTTATTTCTGTAAGCAAAATGTAGTAGACTGCAGTTATCCAAATTGCCTTACTTTTAAGAGGTATGCATCTTAATGGGTCTAAATTCACAGTTTGTTTGGGTTTTTTTTTTACCACTGAGCCAGCTGTTTATTCAAGCGCTGGAACAATTCCATATACATTATAATTTTTATTGTTGTTCATTTTCAAAAGCTTTGTTTAGTTTATCTATTAGAACATTTGGTGAGTGGGATCATACTGTATATTGGTGTCTTTTATTTTCTGTATTTCTCTACATGACTATACATCTTTGACCCCTGTATTTATCACACATCACATTGCGCAATATTTATCTTCTGTATATTCTGAGGTATTCATCATCTTCCTCCAACTGTATTTAAATTCTCTATGAGTCATTTTCTGTATAGCCTAGCTTTTTTTTAAAAAAAAAATATCTTTTAATCCAGCCTCATTTTAAGGGCTTTAATGCTCAATTGAAAGATGGCTTGAAGAAACAAAGACTCTTAAAAGGTGGTATTCAGATGAGCAAAAATTATCTGATCCCTCTCACCCACACAAGCTGCCTGAATGTTGTTTTAAGTGATCGTCCATTACCATAATAGGCGTGCAACAAAACATAGCTTCATTTATAGCCATAATGGCAGGAGACGATGTCCAAGAGAAAACCTAATCCTCTATACTGGATATTATTCTAATTTTAACTTTGTCATTGTTCATCTCTGGAGTTTGTACCTGGCTCAGAGTCAAAAGATAGAAAAGCCCTTTGATCGTTGCCCTGCATGCTTGGATTTGATTTTGTTTCAGATAAAAATCTTTTAAAATAAAATGCAAGTGAGCAGAGTACCTACATATATACTGTACAGTATATACACATACTGTATGTGTTCCAGAATTTTAAGTGCAACTAACAAGAAACTTCACAATTTTTACACAAAAAGCAGATATTTATTTGCAAACAGGTATGTGTATAAAGTTTTGATTAAGTGTAGGTCAGATATTAAAAAGAAACAGTCTCCAATTGTAGCAACAAAGAAAAAATACTGTTGATTATTTGACTATTTTGGAGGCCAGTACACAATTCCGTTTAATTCATGAGCATGAGATTCAATTCAATTGCAAGCTTAGTATGGCCACAAATGTCCTTTCCCATAACTGCATGCTCTGTGGTCAAAAGTGCAATTGTATAACCAGAAATGTGTTTAAATTGATATAAAGTCCACGTTTTTTTTTTCTCTACCAGCTGTTCACTGATAGAGACTTTGGTACAAAACCATTTTTATTTTTTAAAATAGTAGATAGTATAATAGTATAATAATAGAGGAATCAGTTTCTAAAAAAGCCCTAGTGAAACTATGAGTAAAAAAACATCGCTTGACATGTACCACTGATATGAAATCATCTATTCATGAATAAATTAACAACAATGAATTAACTGTGTAGAAAAAGTAATTTCACCTTTTTTGCACTCACTTGTAGACTTCTACAAAAACTTTTAAGGGTTTTATCAGACAACCATTCAAAGATCCTTCATTTGTTTCAGGAGAGTGAATATAGGTAATGCAATTCTAAATTGAGTGAATGTCCTTATTGATTGAACCTGCTGGTCATTTTAAAGATTTTTTTTTTTTCACAAAGCTAAGATTTTTTTAAATCACTTTTGTCTGAATGGTTTGAAGGTCTCTATAAGGCTTTAAAATTTCCTTCTATACATTATAAAAGATCTTTACCCTTTCCCTTAGCTTGGGTTCATGTTCAAAATGAGCCAACAAGTCAAACTGTCACCGTTAACCATTCAGTCCTGTTCCTGTTGCTTAAAACTAGTACCGCCTTTATTGTCGAGCCAAAATCTGAATCGTTATTGATTGCAATCAAAATCTAAACTAAGTTTGGACCTTTTTAGTAATGAATTTACTTAACCTAAGTGTCTGTATTGACACTGGGAAGCTGAGGGATTAAATGTCCAGAAGATCACATCGTGCTCAGTTTGAGGTCTTGGTCAAGTCAGTTCTCTTTGGGAATAATACAGTCTATGGAATGCTAATAAAATGTTCATGTGCTTTTAAAGATGTTTACAAAATGTTATGTTTATGATACTTGTGTACAAATTCTGCCATGATCTTGAACTCCCATTTTAGGGTACAGAAAGAATTGCCAAAAGACCAGCAGTGGTTAGGTGTAAGTATGTTACGTAGATGGATGGATGGATGGATGGATGGATGCTTTATTAAATGATATATGACATTACAGCTGCCAGTTCACATAGTACACAACGTACAAGTAATAAAGCGTAAAATAATATTGAGGCTATGTTAAAATCACAATAAGAAAAGGGTAATGTTGTACAACATACAACATTTATAATAATACATTGTTTACAATAGTGAAGTCATGTGGAAATCTGAATAACAGCACATTACGATGCACTGACAAGGTAAAAAAAAATAATAATAAGAGTATAGTTTCTATGCACATGTACATGATGATTCTATAAACAGGTGGAAAGTAAGTTAACTCTACACAAGGTGCACCAGCGAGATATAATATTAATGAAAAGAGAGAATGAAAGTGAAAAGAAATGAAAGATAATATAAGTGCAATCAGACTGACAACAGAATGTATGTGAACCTATTTATAGTGAAGTCAGAGATCTCCTGACATGTAGAAGAGTTATTGTAAAATCTAATTAAATACAGTTGTAGCTACAATACTAGTACAAAAAACATGAATCAGTACATACAATATGATATTAAATGCATATGTTTAAAATTACAGAAAGTTAGGAATATAGCAGTCATGCCAGGGTCCTGCCTATGTTCTCAGGGTTCTATGTTCCAGGGTTCTATGTTCCCAGGTATTTATGTTCCCCAAAATTTAATAGCACATAATAAGAGTACGACAAATGTTCATACATGTATGTTCCCAGAGCACTGAGTTCCCTATTACTCAGATAGATGGTTTCAGTTTCCCATGTTACCAAAGCCCTACAGTATGTTCCTGTGGTTTTAATTTCCCAGGGTCCTACTGTACATTATCTTTGCTCTCCATTTGCTTAATACAGTAGTTCTCGGGCTACTGTCGAAACACATCAAACCCGGATATCCAAAAGTATATACAGTGGAACCTTGGTTTATAAACATAATTCGTTCCAGAAGCGGGCTCGTATTTTAAAACACTCGTACATCAAAGTGAATTTTCCCATAAGAAATAATGGAAACTCAAATTATTTGTTCCACAGCCCAAAAAGGTAAATACATAAAAATAATTCATTCAAAATATAAAGTGAAAAATAAAACAAATTAATCTGCAATTTACCTTTAAAAAAAGTAAAAAATTAATTCTGCCATAAGTGTTTCCACTTGTTGTGTGTGTGTGAGAGGAGGAATTAGCCTCTCCCTCTTCTCATCTTACACAGTAACCCTTCCTACTCTCTTATTTGAGTTTCACTCACACTCACACACACACACACACACACATTAACTAAAAAACTGTTTTATTGGAAAAATTAACAAGGAACATTAATAATAATAACACTCACGTGAGCGCATACTAACAGAATCACTGCTGTAAAGTAAAAATAAAACAATTTAACCTGCACTTTACCTTTAAAAAGTATTGCGACAGAGCGTTTCCATTAGAGAGAGAAAGAGAGAGAGAGAGAGTGTCTGTGTGTGTGTGTGTGTGTGTGTGTGTTCAGTGACGCACACGCACACAAGTGCAGGCTGATACAGAGAGAGAGAGAGAAAATGGATCTTTAACCTCTCTAATGAGACTTTCTTTTGCTTTACACTCATAGACACACGTGTGTTATAATAAACAGTACACGTGCACTGTACATACATGCAAACAAACACAAAATAAAAAATGTTTAAGCGCACACGCGTTGCCACAGTGTGTGTAAACAGTTATAGTAAATGCATGTATGGATGTTGATTATACCAATAAGATCAGGGAAGACAATTGCCCACAATTCCGCAGTGCAAAAGAGAGAAAAACCATTGGCTCAGTTGTGATCACGTGATGCATTGCATCAAAACAAGAAGTGTTTGCATGATACATGATACTCGCTACTCGTAAACCAAGACTTGTTCGTTTTCTAGTCAAAATTTATTTTAAATCTTTGCTCGTTTTGCGGAGCACTCGCAAACCGCGTTAATATGATTTAAAATTGGAATAGGTGATGAGCAAAACTAAGAGTTGTTCGCATTTGGTTAACTGTTTGTATATTTGGCTTCTTCATAGGCTGTTTGAAGAGATTCTTCTTATAGAACTCCAAAACCACACAAAATGATAATTATTGGTTTTGTTCTGTTTTGAAGCCTTGTTTCAATAAAAATGAAATATTCAGGAAATATTTAATCTTGAAATGAGTCACATTTATCTCAAATAGAATATGTTTCTGGTTTTCATATTAACCAAAAGTAAAGTTTTAAAGTTTAAAGAATGAAGTAAATGTAACATAAAGTATGAAGTAATGTCACTACATTACATACCTATTCAACAACTTGATTTCCGTTAGAAAGCCACATAGACATAGACTGGGTTAATATCCAGGTCACTAAAAGCATTTTAGTAAAATATTTGCAGTTTCTTAAATACCTTAACACATTTTCCATCTTTTTGGGTTTGGAGAAATTCAAACATAGCAACATCCAGTGGGTCTTTTCCTCGACCACCACACCAATTTTAAATGCTAAACATTAGAAGTACGAGAGTATTTGGCCAAACCTGTTAATCAATAAATTCAGGTTTTCAGTCTTACCCTTATCCCCAGTGAAGGGCAATCTTTGCTTCAGCATACCAAGACATCTTGGACAATGCTACACTTCCAACTTTGTGGCAACAGTTAGAGGAAGGCCCTTTTCTCTTTCAATATGACTGTAGCCCAGTGCACATGGCAAGGACTATAAAGTCATGGTTTGATGAATTTAGTGTGGATGAACTTGACTGGCCCGCACAGAGCTCTGACCTCAACCAAGAAGAGTGAAAACTGTTATAGCTGCAAAGGTAGGACTTATTCTTTAAGGAATTATATGTATTTAGATACAATGTCACTGAAGGTTCGGCTAAACACTTTTGTCCCATATTCTGTATGTATTGTTGAACTTTCTAGGACAACTGTTTGTTCTCTTCAGAACTGTTTGTTCAGTTGAATCTTAAATCTTTATTACTTTGGAGAGTTAAACCTAAGACTAGTCCTTTGAGACACACACACACACACACACACACACACACACACACACACACACACACACACACGAAGACATTATATCTACCCATTCTTTTAAATCTCAATCAGTTGTCCTTGCATGGTGGAAAATTAGCATCCAAATTTCAGAGAGTTTCATTACCAGAGATCATTATTGGCAGCCAAAGGACAAATTACACACCCCTTATCTGCTTTCAGCTTTAATCAGTAACTGCTGTTAACCAGACCAGTGCGTCAAATTGCAGACAAATGTTGCGCCAACTGTGCATAAAATATCAGTTTGATGAGATTTGATAAGACCCCAGGTACAACATTAGGATAAATATGAGTTCATTATTCAGAATAAACAGATAAACAGATAATGCATTGTAAATAGTGTGTTGTATTGTAAAATTGTACACATATTAAATAGAATCACACAATTATTTGTCTGGTTTGTTGTGTTTTTTTAAGCTTTCCGGAAGAGTTCAATCTTGGTTCGATATTAGATTTTCTATCTACTTACTGTCCTGCCGATGTTGTTAAAGAGTAGATAACAAACTCGCTTGCATTTTCAAGCACGAACGTAACAAATTCGACTGTTTTTTTTTTTTTTTTTTTACTTATAATAATGGACGCATTATCATACAAATAAAGCTACTTCTGATAAATACCACGACATTAGTCTTTGTCTTCAGGCGACTGCATAAACGCCGCTTCTTCTTGGAGAACGGTCATGATATCATTGACATTATCTGCTGAGTTATGAACTAAATATTCATGCGTGAAAGAACAAAACAAGAAGTTAATCACAGGCGCAAAATAAGCGTGCACGATTTCTCGAGCTTTTGTGACCACTTTTAAAAGGTCTACGCTACAGCAGAAAGCCATCCATCCTCGGCGTGTCGGTGAAGTCCTTTCCGTAATCGCTTGCCACGGTAATTAATATCAGCTTATTGAGTAAGGTAGAGTCATTATCTTGGTTTGACCGTGACGATTTATCTCCGTGTGTCGCAGGGTGACAGCAGTGTGAGCTGAGAAGGTAGAGATCGATTGAAGGCTCTCTGTGCTGGTTGTCTGAAGGCTGCCTGCATTTTAACTTTTCTCACTCCCGAGACTACAAAGTGGACATAGAACCAGGCTTTGAGGCTTTTTTTGGCAGTAAGGATTGAAATTAACAATGAAATTCTTGAACATCTACAGCCTTATCCTGTACACAGAGTCTTGGGTGGCCTGAAGCCTATCCCTGGAGACTTAGGGAGTGAGGTGGGGTAAACCCTGGATGGGGTGCTAATCCATTGCAGGAAACACACACATGCTCATTCACACATTACGGCAATTTGGGAATGACAATCAGCCTAATCTGCATGTCTTTGGACTCTGAGAGAAAACCGGAATACCTGGAGGAAACCCACCAAGCATGGGGAATACATGCAAACTCCATGCACGCAGACCCAGAGTGGCAATTAAACCAAGAGTTACAAGGCGGCAATGCTAACCACTAAGGCTCTGTGCTACTATCTGCAGCTCTTCTAGTTTTTATTTATTTTATTATTTTTTTTTTGCTGGAAATTCATCTTATCAGGTGTATTACAGGATAGTTATATGATGGAAAGCTATGACGATAAACTTAACTCATTAATACCAACATTTTATCACTGTATTAAATACTTTAAATACACTCTATTTGGTTGCTGGTGTAAACGACTATAAATAATACCGCAGTAAATATTTTACACAATACCCAAAGTGTAAAGTAAAAATTCACTGTTGGCTCACACTGGCAGGGTTAGGTTTTCAAATCTTGCCTCTGGTCTGTCTGTGTCCTGGTGCCTCTCACAGGAAAAATATGTAATAGTGCCAAGACTGGCTGCCATTGATAAATTGGCTATGGTGTATGATGAGTGGTTGGTAGATAGCGTGCCTCCTGACTTTTGCCTGACTTTTGCCTTTTATATATACAGTATATATTTTAAACATCCTGGTTGTACATGGCTGTGTATAATGCAGTTTGAAGTCACTGATATTAAATGTTAAAAGGGGAAAAAATTTGAAAATATTAGTCTATAAAAATAACAATAAAAATATTTAATTATCTTTAAAGAAAAAGATGTCAGTGAAAAATTATAAAAAGAAAAATATAAAACAATAAAAACTGTAAAGTAGAATTTATATTACAAAATAAAATGGATTATAAAATACATGAGTGATGTAATATAAAATTAAAATGCACAGTTAAAAATGTATAAGGGTGGAAATATGAATTGATAACTTAAAGTGAATGTAAATGAATCTGTGATATCTAAATGTAGTATATTTATTATTTATAATAATAATAATAAGAAGAAGAAGAAGAATATATTTAATGTAAGATAGTAAAAATAAAAACAATCCCCTTACACCACTGTAATAATATTCTTGTTCATATTTTTTGTCTTAATTACTATCCCTCTTTGTTTTTGTGTATGTGTGCGCTATGGCCACCAGCTGTTAGTCATTCTCTCAGAAACACAGTCTCATCTGAGCTACAAAAAAAAACCAAAACTCTTCATCAACCTCAGACACAAGAGTAAAGCAGGTTTGACAGACATTTGGAAAAATGGATGGATGGATGGATGGATGGATGGATAGATAGATAGATAGATAGATAGATAGATAGATAGATAGATAGATAGATAGATAGATAGATAAAAAAATATTACTTAATCAAAATTAGACTGGCACTCCTGGCTGGCTCACCAAAATGTTAACTCAGTGTAAAAACTGTTTTTACAGTCAATTACTTTATATAAATAAATGAGTGCTTTGCAAAATAAAATCACTTCATATGCATGAGATTGTCTTGTGTTGGAGGCTTTTAGCATCTCTAGTTTGTGATTATAAATATTTTGTAAAAAAAAAAAAAATCGGTAAGTAATAGTCATGGTTTCTCTTTAGTATTCTGCTTCCTACAGTTGTGATGGAATCTTAATTTACTCTACCTCATTTCTGCTGATGTTTATTGATCAGTAAATATGATCATGCTATGACTATCATTTACAGCTGAGCTGAATATTAATGTGCTTCAGATAAGGAAGGACTGGAGAAAAAAATTTATATTCTTGTTCATTATATTTCTGTATCTTTCTCTGTTACCGTTGGGTATCTTTGTTATTTTTTTCTCTTATGTTCTTTCTGTATTTATCTCTAGTTCCAGTCACCTCTTGTCCCTTTAATTTCCTGTCTTTCCTCCCTCTCTTTTTCTAATTCTAGCTTTTTCTTTCTTTGTACCTGTACATAATTTCTTTTTCTCCCATCATCCACTCACCATGTCTAATTTCTTCTGGCTCTCTGTGCCTTTCTTTGTTTTTCCACCCTCTCTATCTTTATATTCTCACTTTCCTTTTGTCCTCAGTCCTCCATCTCTTTTAGTCTGTGTACAAAGCTGTTATAGTCTTTCTTATGGGCTGTAGGACTTTAAGTCCAGTCTCAAAAGGATTTTGTTCTGGTTTGGATTTGTTAAAGTATCAGCATTTATACTTGGAGTTGTCTTAGTCTTGGACATTGTTTTATTGGTGAACTGTTTTTTTCTCAAAACTATTAGCCTTTTAGGTCTCAATAGGAGGTCAAAATGTCTGCCAAATAGTAAGAAAATGTAAACCGTAAAATGTATTAAAGAATCTCACAACAGGCTTAATAATTAGGGATGCATCAATACTCTGTAGCCTAATACTGATATAGATGTTTGAAATCCCGGACCCTGGAGTGCAAGGCAACAGTGCTAACCACTACACCGCCGTGCCGCCTGAGCACTAACAAAATCATTTAAGTATCATTTCTAAAATAGCACTTCATATAACCTTCTTTTACATTCTTTATATATATATATATATATATATATATATATATATATATATATATATATATATATATATATATATAATTATTTCCAAGGCTTAGAATAGGTAAATTTTATCTTATTTATTTGACGCCAGCCACAAGACAAATACTGGATGACACAAATGTTTGGCAGATAAATCAGTGCATCATTAATAATCATTTGTGTTTTAGTGGTGGTGTTGGTGGTTGACCAGCTTTTTCCAGGTTAGCTGAGTTAGCTGAGACACCACATCCACATAAGTTTAACATGGCACAGGTTTTGCACCCAATGGCCTTCCTAATGTACCCCTCCTTAGCTTATCCAGGCTTTGGACCACCACTAGATGTCTACTGACATAAGGTTTGGTCCCTGACCAGGAAACCTACCTAGGCCATGGTGGAGAAAGCACCCCGGCTAAAAACCTTTGATAAATATTACATTCGATTAATATCACGAAATAAAATAAAAATATATAAATTTTTATGTATATTTTAGGTCCTTTTTTTTTGGTTACCCTAAACAAAAAAGATATGCACACATACTGTACACAGATGCACTGCTTAGGGGTAAAAGCACAAAAAGAGTTTGTCTTTCATATTACTTATTCAGCACATGGGGGCGTAAAGCCTTTCCCAGGAACCTTGGGACATAAGGCAGGGGGCAGAAGTACACACCCAATCACCCACTATGGGTTAATTTGACAATTCTGACCCACTGTTTACCTAAATATTCTAGACTAGATTATACGGGCTAATTAGTAGCCTGAGGTATTATTTCTTTTTATCTATAAATATATAGGCAAAAATGAGTATAATGTAGCACAACTATTTGTGCAATCTGAGTAGACATTATAGTGAGCCAGTGACTTTCTGCCACTTTTTCTGAGTGGAGTGGAGTTTTTCGGAGTGGAATCAACATCAGACACCAGATCAAGAGAGAAAAAAGACAAGGCTACAAAAAATGGCACTAAACTGTGCTAATGATGTTTTACTACACTAATTAACTAGCTTGTCCTTGAGACTAGTATTTATGTTTTAGATCACTTAATCATGGGAGTATACGACACATTAGAGCTTGCCTGGTGGCATTTGTATATGATTTGAAAAAAAAAATATGGACTACTGCCCCATCTGGTGTGGATCACACTGGTCAAAAATTAACACAACAAGAAATATGTTAGAAAAAAAACAAATGTTTCATCATGTGAGGAAAGAAAATGGGCAGGGAATGAAGGAGAGTATGAGGTAAGGACGATGGAGCAAAAGAAAGAATCATTGAACGAGAGACAAATAAAATGGAGATTAAGAACCGGGAGAGAAAAAGTAGATTATGTAAATTGAGCTTTCAAAGATGAATGGCCAGTTGAATTAATAAAAAGCAGTAAGGTAAAGCACTACTATGAGATAAAACATACACGTGTTGTTAGAGCAAACATATCCACAGCAGTCCGAGGTGAGGGCGTGTAAAAAACTTGTAGACCGAGGTTCCACTGTACATTTTTTTTGGATGAACGTAAAGACAAAGACAATATTGAAACTGAGAGAAAAGTAGAGACAGACAAAATGAAAAAAAAAAAAAAACAGAACACCATGGAGGAAAAGTACTAGAGATGGAAAAAAAGCAAAGTAGAAGACAGCAACAAAGAGAAAGAGTCCTAAAGCCTTGCAAAGCCCAGAATCCTTTGCTGTGTCCACACCATAATCCATCTGAGGTCCTCATGGTGTGTGTCAAGACAGTTAAGTCCTCCCTTCATCACACACACAAAGAGCAGTGTGGGTGTGTGTGTGTGTTCTGGGATGCATCTGTGCATTATGATACACGTTTCTGTATCTTTCATCAAACAATCATTTTTTTAAGTGATCAGATATGATGGTCTAGTTCTCTAAATAAGCTTTGTTTTAGTTGCTAGATTTTGTAGACTACTCTACGCTACACCATTATCCCAGAGAGGTATAGCAGATCAATGTGTGTTGAGAAATGAGATCTGAGATTACAAATATTAAGTAAGTGAATGAGAGAGAGAAAGAGAGGGAGAAAATAGGGATGAGCCTATTAGGATAAAAAGAGGAAGTGGATAATAGGATAAGAAAGAGAGACAGACATAACATTTCCATTGGTAGATGTTGACTTCATACTAGACTCAGTTCCCTCATCTGTCTGCTGTCTGACTCACTAAGCGTTTTTAAAACCACTGATCAATTTTGCATGAACCCTGACCCCATTTTGTGTGCGTGTGTGTGTGTGTGTGTGTGTGTGTGACAAAGGAATCGTCATGCTTAGATGGCTGGATATATATATATATATATATATATATATATATATATATATATATATATATATCCATATATATATATATATATATATATATATATATATATATATATATATATATATATATCCATATATATATAGGCCCAAATATCAAATACATGTCAGTCTGTCTTTCTGTATGTATGGCAGAACTTACAAAAAAAAGGTTGAGTATCAGTGTATATATATATATTTATATATATATATATATATATATATATATATATATATATATATGGATGGATGTTTGTACTGTATATACGTATGTGGTTAATACGAGAAAAAAGAACAAAATAATATAGCTGTGGTTAGTAATATAGTGGTTAATGGTGTAATGCATGGTTTAGCAGTGTTATGGTTGTGGGAATAAAGTTGTTCCTGGACCTGTTGGTTCTGGGGCAAATGTTCTTGTAGCTTCTTTTGGACAGACGGAGGTCAGAAGGTCTGTGACTCAAGTGGGAGGAGTCCAAGATGATGCTGTGTGCTCTGGAAAGACATCTACTGTGGTAAAGGTGTTCATTGGCTGCTTTACCAGTGATGTGTAGGGCATTTTACGCCACTCTTTCCTTTCTGACATTATGAAGCTGGCAAAAACAGCCATGGTTATGGGGACAATTCTCAAGCCTGGTGAGGCTCAACCCCCCAATCAGTAGCACACAATCTTAACCAGTGACCCAGCACTGCCTTCAATCAGCAGTGACTCTGTAGCAACTTTGGAACTTTAGCCTATGACGTTGTAAGCATCTACAGTACTGTATAGTGGTGGGGTGTCTATGCCACTGTATAGAGAGAAGAAGTCAAAGGAAATTATTAAAAAGTGGAAGCACAGAAACCGGAAACTCCTTGCTACCATTTGGACCAATTGTTGTGATCTAGATTGCTGAAATGTCTAGTTACGTTTCTGGAAAGGTGCACCCCTTATACGGAAAGAAAATATATTTCTCTATATATTAACTGTCAAAATTTTGAATGATTTAGTGTTTTGATCTAAATATATTCACCATATATGGAATAATATATTGAGGACGTTAAACAAGTTTGTCCGAAGTCGGCAGTTCCTAAAGCTGCTTCATTAACTTACTATTTTTAAGAAAAGAAAAGTTAAAAAGTAACTTAATATGTCAAACCACACTGGTTAACTTAGAAATAGCCTAATAATAATACTGTAACCAGCTGACTCATTTTTACCTTTAAAAAACAAACAAATAAATAACAACACAACAACTTTTAACCTCACTAGTCTTAGTTACCCAGACATGCTAATTCACATGCTAATCCACATGCAAAACCACCCACAGGTAGCATTTGAATTTCTTTTGCAATTTAAGAACAAACATAAGTAATTGTCAGCTAAAATATACTACGATTTAACTTTTTTTTTTTTTACATTCTATAGTTTTTTAACATTCTGACTCCTTGTCAATAATAACTATGCATTTCATTTTAAATTCCATGCAAAAAAGTAAAACCCACCTTCACTGGCCGCTTGATCTTCTTCTTCTTGGTCTTCTTCTTAATTTGATCTGCGGCAGGCAACGTAGGTGGTGCTCTCCCGCCCCCTAAAGATCTGGATATATGATGCCTGGTAACGTGGTTTTTGCTGACTTGACACCGAGGCCTGGCAATGCCTTGCACATTTCTCTAACACACAGGCCACTTAAACATCTGCTGGCTTAAAGCATGTGTGGGAGAAGTTGTGGGAAATTATGTCTTTATTAGAATCTATATGTACTGTGGGCTTAAATGGGTTGGCCATGAGAAAATGCTGAACATTCAGTCATAAATGTATAATCAAAAATAGGTTTGGCCTTAGATGATAAGTGTATACAGAAATCACTGAACACAAACATTATCTTATTGCTTCACTTCTTGGTAAAAAAAAGTATATATTCTGTATATAGAATTTTAGTTCTTTATTGGTAATGACATTTATACAGAATGTAAAGTAAGTTTGCCATTTGCCAGTTTAAATGTAATAAATTCAATATTATTTACTAAATAATTTTCAATAATGTTTCAATTAAACAATTATAAGTACAGTATTAATATAATGTTTTTGTCTGCATTGCATATATATATATATATATATATATATATATATATATATATATATATATATATACTGTATATCCTTATGTGGTCCTTTTTTTATTGCAAAATATTAATAAATATAAGCACTAGTTTCCTATATATGGAAATGTATTATTTAATATATTGCATTATATTTAAGAATATATTGCCATATTTTTTTTTCCATAAGGGACATCAGGCTATGAAGCTACACAACTTGATGCAAAGGCACAAATTAGCCTTTAGATAGGAGGAAGGATAAGAACAGGTAGGTCAAGATAAAAAGCCACAATTTTCAAAATTTGGGAGGCCAACAGATAGAAATGGAAAGGCTAAAACGTAGGATATGAATCCAAACAGTCCAAAAATGTGAGTCCAAATGAACAAGAATCAAAGGTAAAGACTAGTAATATGTGGTGCTAAATTAAGAAATGACAGCAGAGGCAGAGATTTAAGACTAAATTCGAGATAAAGTTGTGAAGTTAAATGAAATTAAAAAGCTAAAAGAAGGGAAATTAAAAGTGAAAACATAAGACAAACGACCAAGCTAAAGTAACAACTGAGATTTAAAGACAAATGGCTTGGAAGAAAAAGTAAAGATGTGATGCTGAAACTCCAAAACCCAAAACTAAGAGAAACAAAGCCGGAAGGCAGAGCATTGTACTAAAATAATGTAAAAAAATGGGACTGTTCTGTCCCTTGTAACAGTGCTTATAAGCTTTAGGACACCAGCACAGGTATTATTTGGTGTGTGTGTGTGTGTGTGTGTACGCATGTGTATGTGTGTTCTATGAAAAATTGATGGATGTACACTGCCGTCTGAGAAGATGGAAGATGCAGTCAGGGCCTTTGAGACAGCATGTGTCTTATGCATGAAAAAAGAAAAGCCGTCATGCTTGGAAATCGTATCATCCTCGCCATCCTCCCCCTCTTCTTCCGCTGTATAGTTCTACCCAAAAAAAAGCACACGATGCTGGAATGACAGAACAGATAAATATCCTTTAAAGACTTGGGGAATTTAAAGCTCTTTTCTCAACAGGAGCTGAGATTTGCTTCATTAAATATATATATGGTTGGTGAGCAACCGATTAGCAAATAGCTGAAAAGACGTGCATTCACTATGTGGGCGAGTGGCTAATCAGCTTTCACAGGATGGTATTCAAGTTGCACTGTTCCACATTTCACTTTCACAATCGCTTCTTTTTTTTCCCCCCATTTCATTTTGGCTCGCCACCGTAACGACATGACTGAGGGAACAGAACGAAGCTGCTCGTAATTAGCTTCCATTTTGTAAATGAAGCTATCAGGAGGACGAAATGACAGGATTTCACACTTTCCAAATTAGATTTTTACAGGTTGCGCCACACCATGTGTCCTTGAATTCTTCAAAGAAAGAACCCTTTTTTTTCTTTTTTCCCTATCGTCTCCTGTTTTCTCTCGTTCGGCACAGGCGGCGCTTGAAAGGTTCGCCGCTTTGCTCAGGTGCAGATTATGCTGACACGCTCATTTGTTCCACTAATGACTTTTAACTGCGCTGAAATAGGAGTGACTCTAATCACAGATGAGTGATTACCAGGATAGAAGCATGTGAGCGAAATATAGAAAAAAGAGAGTGAGAGAGAGTATGGTAAGGTACAGAATGACTTCTATTCCTCTCGTTCTCTCATAGTCCCTATTATTCTTCTGCACATCCAGTACAAGAACTTGCAAAAGGAATCTATTAATCATTTATATTTTCGGATGTAAATAATGTAACTGGTAAGGGGGAGAGGGAAATGAGTGGAGGTTGGGGGTATCAGGGGTTTGGTGGAGGAGAATGGAATTAAGAGATTACTCACGTCAAAGTACTTAGGTTGTGTTAGATGATAAAAGTATAGATGGTTAGCTGTGCTAGGAGGGGTAAAAGGGGGTTGGATGATGGATTAAGGCTGAGTTAGGAGAGGTAAAACAGTCTACGTCAGTCTAACTCTATGTTGGTGAGATTTACATGAGCTTAGAGGAGTGAGGGAATATTAACAAAATGGTGCAGGTAAGGGAAATATGATCCAAAAGATAGAGAGGACGGAGAGGGTAGAAGGGTAGTACAGGTGTAAGAAGGGTTACAGAAGGTTATGGCTTGAAGGAGTAAAACAGGTGAGAATGTGGGTTAAGGTTAGGATACAAGGGGTAAATCGAGTGATTGGGAGGACTGAGAATGGGTGGAAAAACCAAGCAGTTGAACTGCAATTGTAATCCAATTGATTTGCAACATACAGTACAGTCATGTTTAAAAGTTAGTTGCAGTGGTCTTACAAAAGAAATTGTTGCTGTATATAAATGTTCTACAGTGAGAAAGACTATGTTCCAATGTTCCCAGGAGTGGTCGTGTGATCACATTCACTCTGAGGTCAGACTGTACAATGAGAAATACAAAAACACCCAGACCGTACATGTTAGCATGTTTAAAATTCAATAACAGCACAGTTAGAAGAAGAACTAATATAGTTTGTTTGGAAGGGCTGACAGGAGAAAGCTTTTTTCTTTTAAAGGAGCAAAGAGGAAGAATTTGCAGACTGCAAAACAAAGCAGAAGGCTTTGGAACAGTGTCCTATGGACATATAAGACCAAAGTGGAGTTGTTTGGCCTTATTGCTCAGCATCATGTTTGGGGAAAACTGAACAGCATTTAAGCAGAAACCCATTGTCATGTACGGCGGTGGAGGGATGATGATTTGGGCTTGTTTTGTAGCCACAGGACCTTGAATCGACCATGAATTCCTCTATTCTAGAGGTGAATGAATGAAGGCCATCTGTCTGACACCTAATGCTTGGTTAAAATTGGGTCATGAAACAGAACAATGATCCGAACTACACCAGTACTGTACTCTACATTAAAATGTCTGAAATCTGAAATAATCAAGGTTTTGCAATGGTCTAGTCCTGCTATTATCACTTACTCACTTATTCCTCTTCTATACCGCTTTATCCTGTATTTCTGCTAAGATCAAATTATTTTTATTTATGTTTTTAACCAAAAACACAGCAAAAACACTGTAATATTTCATTGGACCATCGTTTGCTTTGATTACAGCCACATTTAATAAACTTCTGCAATGTCATAATTATTTCCTACCAGAGACTCTCAATTAGGTTAAAGTGCTAGCCAATCTATGTTTGATGTCTCAGGCTTCCTGAACCACCCTTTCACAATTGACCCTGGTGCTTCCTGGAATTATCATCTTGAAATATGCCCAGGACATAAGGAAAAAAAAATTATGGATGCATTGATGGATAAACCTGGTCAATCAGTATATTCAGGTAGTTCGCTGAATTCATTTTTGGGCACATAACACTGCTGAACCTAAACCTGACCAACAGAAGCAACCCCAATTTTTTGTAGCCTGTACAGTAGGCACTAGACATGATTGGTTCATTACTTCTTCTGCCGCTCTTCTTACCCTGATGAGCCCATCACTCTGGAACAGGGTAAATCTGAGCTCATCAGACAACATGGCCTTTTTCAATGCTCCACAGTCCATTCTTTATGCTTCCTCGCAAATTGTAGTTTTTTTTTATTTTTATTAGACTCACTGATAAGTGTTTTTCTTAAGGCTATAAGGCTGTTTAGTCTCAATGCCTTGTGTACTCTTCGTATTTTGCATGTGGAAATGCTTTTACTTTCACTATTAACCACAGCTGTCAGTTGTCGTTCTTTTATGATTTGATTTCACTAAGCATTTTAATAATCTGGTTTACAGTTCATAACCCAATTTTAGTAGTTTTAGCCATCCCCCTAGTTGGTTGATGCAGGAAAAGCAATGTGTTCATAAGTAAAGTGCTGCCACATTGCATAAGAACAATGCCCATCTATTTTTTTTCTCCAAGTTTGCAGAAAGAATAACTGCATACTCTGGTTAAAATTTATAAATTCATAGGTGTCTGTCATTACTAATAAATAACTCTACAGTTTTAGTTACAGTGCAAAGAATATAAAAACAAAAAAAAGGGAAAACAACAATTTAGAGGACCCTCAAATCACTATATACACTAATGCAGTATTAAACCACCAGACAATTCAAAATGCACCTTACAGACCTCAAGGTAATTATGGGTTTAATAAATCTAACAACATGTCCTTTTATTTTAGAAAAGCTTGTTCTTCAGCAAACCTCGTCCACAACAGTCTTTAAAGTTTAATAAATCCATAAAACATCCGCAGATTACCCTCTTTCAGCTGTCTAAGCTAGCAAAAAAATAAAAGGCTCACATCAATAACTACAAAATTCCTGCATTGTGATTGTAATAACACAATAGCTCTGCCAAAATGCTAAATAAACTTTTTTTATATGGCCTTGCCTCTTAAGTTCTGCAGACCATCAGGAAAAGCCTTAGAGGAAGGCCTTAATGTTCTTACCAACAGCAGAGAAAAAATATTAGATTGGCTGAATTTTTAAGATACAGACTTTGCATTGTAAAAGGTGTTGCCACTAGTGGTATGAAGGGGAAAATATTTGGAAAAAGGTAATAGGGTTTTACATATAAAGGGGCTAAAAGGAGCCAGAAAAAATGGAGGGTAATCTGGCTAGAAATAGGGTACAGAAGTTACAGTAAAAGTTAATAAGTGGTTAGTAGGGTACGAGAGCCGTCATGCTTGGGTGGAGTTTAAGAAATAAGAAAAGGGGGGATAGATAGATACTTTATTGACCCCATAGAAGGAGATCTTTATTGAAATTTTCAACATTTAGTAGCAAGGGTAGACATAACAAACAATAAACATGTAGTTACAATTACAGATTGATCATACTACAACAGAAATTACTAAGATAAAAAGTAAAAATGCCTAAAAGATATAACTTTTACTCACATTATACTTTTTTATATGCAGTGTGCAAGTGTATGAAGAAACAGAGCTGTGGAATGGGCATGGCTGGTAATTAATCATTGTTAATTAACCTCAGGCTTTCCTCGCACTATATAAAAAAGCAGCTGGGTGTTTAGCTCGAGGTCCGGCGATCTACAGAGCAGTGTCACTAACACGCAATAAGTGACACATGAGAGGAGTGATGTCATGCACCCCAGAGACTTTAAAGGCACAAATGGAATGCAGTCTTTTGATCATCACATTAAGGACAGCCGTGAAAGCACTTTCACTCTTGCATAGCCAGCTTTTGTGATCCTGCTGCTGAAGATGGAAAGGCCACAGTGTGTTCACGTTAAGGCCCCTGTTTCCAGCTGAAAAAAGTCAACTAGTCATCGGACGTCACGTTAGACTCCCATCTGCAGTTACAAGCAAGAAGAGCTGGGAGAGGCCAGCTGGCCAGGGCAATGAGAGGAGCTGATTAAGGGAGCATGCAGGAGCTACTGCCCATGTGGGCTAACTCTGCCACTCTACCTGCCGCCACCACTCACGAGCCTTGTGCCCACATGCCAGCAGGACACAGCCTCCAGACCCACATGTTCCTAACTTTTTCCCTTTTTCTTCTTTCCCCCTCTTTTAAACTCTTTCTTTTTCCCATTATCCTTAATAAAATTACCCTTTTTTTTTTGTGAGACCTCACCTCATGTCTGTTGTGCCGGCTGTGGCTGTGCGAATGAAGTAAATAATGCAAATATTAATAAATGAGAATAAATGTTAGTGAATAGATTACAGAAAATTGAGATGTGCAATGAGTTATAGCCATTGAGCCATTGAAAACAGTGCAAAAGTGAACAATGCTAGACTGAGGAAATGCAATTCAAATGCAGATAAGGGTACATGATGAGTAGATAAATAATAATGTCTGTGAACAGAAGTGTGTTATGTAGCAGAGCAACATGTATAACGGAAGATGAGTAGTGGTGTTTGAGAGACCATCTGACCAAGAATTCCAATAACGTCCCCAGGTATCATAAAGAGGTGCTAAACCAGTGTATGGCCGCGAGAACAAAGGATTTACTTGGGCTAGAAGATATAAATACTGGTTTCTGTAGGTTTGGGAAGGTAGAAATACGATTACCCATGTATAAAGGGTAGTAAACTAAGAGGGTGTTTCAGGGAGTTAGAAAGAGTGGGAGAAGTGAATCGTTAGCAAACTAAATGGGGGTTGGAGGTTATTAAATGGAAAGTGTTTAGATTGGTAAAATCTGAAGAGGAAGATTGAAAGAAAGATTGGAGAAAGAAAGGGTACAAGGAGAATAGTGATTAGGATTAGGAGAGTAAGAAATGATAAAGTGTCAACGTGTATTGTGGTTAAAGAAGGTTAGAATAGAAGCAATGATGTTAGGTTGAGGGTTAGTTTTGTGAAAAGGTCAGTAGATAGAGCAACTGTGGGATTTAAAAGTGGTTGCATGGGGTTGATGGAATGAGGGGGGTTTGAAGGGTAAAAAGGTGGTAGAGGTTGTATGGATGGATGGATGGATGGATGGATGGAAGGATGGAAGGAAGGAAGAATAAGAAAGTGGAAGTTAGGAATTACAAGGTGGGGAGATGGGTAAATAGGTGAGATTGGAAATGTTGGAGAGGCAAGAAGTTAAGAGTAATAGTAATAGTGGAGTTAAATACAGGAAGGTTAATTAAGTGAGAAGTTGGGAGTATTAGACAAAGGTAAAAGGTAAGTAAGTGCATTTACTTTGTTACATGTACTTTGTTATATGTACTTTACTTGAATAATTTTATCAGTGTATTAATTTTACCTTTACTTCACTACATCCTACAACAAATATCTGTATTTTCTACTGTACTATATTTATGCAAGGCATTGCTTTACATAACCAAAGCGGTGCAAAGTATTTAAAGCTATTACTGTATGCATGATTGCATGATTAGCCTTTCATAATCATGCAGCAGGTGTTTGAAATCAGAAGAGCAGATAGTGATGAAAACAGCATGTCTACAGCTGTGAAGCCAAGAGAGAGAGAGAGAGAGAGAGAGAGAGAGAGAGATACTCTTTTTCTATAAGCTACTATGAGACAATGCAAGTTCTGTATGTGAAAACTTAGGTAAATTTAAAGGAAAACATCTTTGTACTTTTGGTCAAGTAGAATTGTAAATACTTTTACTTGGGTAATATTTTACCTGGGGTATCTCTACTTTTACTCAAGTACAGGTTTTGTGTGCTTTAATATTAGAGCAGTAAAAAGGAGATTACAATGATAAGTATCGCTTGCCTTGCATGAAGCATGACTATAGCTTCGGAGAGCCTCCTATTTGTGCTGCCTAGGCAGGAAAGTAAAACAAAAAGTCAATGTCTGGTGGAACTCCAGTAAAAGCCACCTTAAATAGCCGAGGCCGTGTGAATGCCGTGCAAATGGCGTGTAGTGATGGGTCATTCATGAATGATTCGTTCTTTTCGAACGAATCTTTAACGTGACTCAGAAGAACGAGTAGTCTCGGAGAGAGATTTGTTCATTTTCTACTGGGCGTGCATGCGCAAATCATTGTAAGACCTCCATAGGTTATGTACAGGAAACAGAATTGAGCGATACTTTCTCAATAACTTCTACTCCGAGTCGTTCGTTCTTTTATCACGTGACTCCCAAAGAAGCTATGCGGTGCAATAAATTCAAAAGAACAAATGACTCTACTACTCATCTACTACGCTACTCATTCTGTTAATTATAATACTGTAGCACTCAATGCTATAGAAACCACAACACGAGTACAACAATAGAGTTTTTATTACCTTGACTGTTGTCGGCCACAGTCAGGCCAAAACGAACAAAATCAGAACTCTATCCTGCTTCCCCAACTCTGAACTGGACTTTCTTTCCAAAAAACCCTCACTCTTCTCTCCCTCCTCACGCATGCATCCTCCCATACACACGCCCCCACACACATACACCTCACACACACACACACACACACACACACACACACACACACACACAAAAGTTGTCTCTTTCTCTCTCTGCTCTACCCTTTTATACAAACTGTGCAGTGATAGCTAACTCAACTTATAAATTGTACTTACACTGCTACAATATGTCCTTAGCTGTATTATAATATTTTCATTACTGGAACTATAACCAAAATTTGTGTATGTAGACGTATTGGGGGTCTTTTTCCTTTAGAAATGCAACATTTTGTTTTATTTTTGATCAAACGAACGAAATGAACTAAATGATTTAAAAAAAAAGATTTGTTCACTAATGGTGTGTGGCTGCCCTTTGGATGGTGTGATCCCCCCCCGCCCCCACCAGAAAGGCATGTCAGGATTTCACAGTAAACACGGCCATTCAAGCCCGATTTATTCATTTACCTGTTGCCACCACTAGATGGCGCTTTGTTCTCAGCAACATGTTAACACAAGCCAGCAATTTGCAGTTACGTGATTTTAACAATCTACCCCACCTCTGCCAAACTGACGCTATCAAACTGCACTACAGAGATGAAGATGGCAGCTTAATAGACCTTATTCGGCGTAACTGGTTACTTTTTTATAAAAAATTGTTTGGGGTAGTTTACAGTTTATTTTCCAGTTTAGTTTTTTATCAGCCATTTTGAAAATCACTGGCAGCACCAGCAGCAGTCAGATGTGACTTTAGAGAACTTAATGGTCTGTTCAACAGCTTATTGTCAGTGTCACAAACTCACAACGTCACTCCTCTTTTCCTCAAAAAGATTCCAAAAACTTCATAAATGCTATTAATGTCCCTATTACAAAAGCTGCACTACTCGAAAACTTCAAGTGTGTTTTTGTGTGTTTGTGCTCTCTGAAAATTTTGAAACAGTGTTGTCTAGATTAAGATAAATTCAGCATTTATTTATTTTTCGAGTAAGAGTTAATGTGCAGGTTATTTCTGTGACTGGAATATAATGTGATGCAGTCCATGAGAGACACAAGCTGAGGCTAGAATTACAGGAGCTAGCAAGCTAAATACTCATAACTAGGTTTATATTTTTCCCACTTTGGCTGTGACTTTGCGCGGTAGCACGAGCGCTTAGTTAACGAAAGCTGGATAAAACCCCAGAATTGTTTATCAGTTAAGAAGTACAAGGGCTTCAATACTCTGTAAGTATAGTTTGGCTTCGAAGATGAACTAATGCTCATATACAGTACGAGTGTTATATCGCTTAACTTATTTGTATGAAAAGCGCATTAAGGAAATTCTCAGTTAATTTAATGCAGACGTTAATATAGACAGACAGTGGCTAATGCTAACAAAGTTCAATGGTTAACATTAGCACAGGCAGTTTTGTGATTAATAGGTTTATTAATATATTTTATTTTTTATTAAAACCAGATATTCTGTAAAGTTTAAATATCTTTGTCCTTACTAAATTATCCTTTTCTCTTTAATCAGAGCTCCGCTTTGGAGGATTGGGTCAGACGGGTGACGGCTGGCCTTTTGGACTCACTGGAGGAGCCTGAACAAGCTGTTGAGGGAGCTGTAGTAGGGATGACGTCACAGTGCAACAACTTTAGAATGATGTTTGGTCAGGTCTATATTCTGAACATAGAAGTGTAAAACATCTGATACTTTCTGATACATCTTTGATAGTTTTTAAAAATGTTTCATACAAATGACTTTTAACTTTTAACTAGTTTTCGAAAAATTAATATTTTTAAGTCATGTTTGCGTGTTTTAATTATTTGTTTGGCATATTAAAAAATATATATATTTTCTTGAACCAACTACTGCAGTGGGCAAAAAATGGGAGACAACTTTGTTTTGAATAGTCAAAGAGTTGGGCTAATAATAACAATTATTATTAATGGTAATAGAAACAAACAAAAACAACAGTTTTTGCTAGTTTGTGCTTATGTGACCCATAATTATTTTTTCTTAGTATAAATAAATGTTTTGGGTTTTAAGAACTACATCAAAAGAGCTAAGGCAAACGTAGGAGGAGTGCACGGATCGTGCACGGACTTGTCATGGTTCACGATGGGACCCGCCATGGTCCAGACAGCCGTTTGACATGGCTCCTACTGTATAAGAGGTTAGCGGAGGCTAGATGACGGTTAGACGAGGTTTCCTCCTTTGTGTTCCTTTTTTATTCTGTTTCTCTCACTCTCTTTGCCAGTGTGCAGTAAGAGCTGTAGGCACTCATACTACAGCTTGTCACTTCGCAGCATGTCAAAAGTCATCAAAGAGTATCTGCACTAAGCCTCTCTATTTCACTACACTGAGAAAGAGAAGTGTGTGTGTGTGTGTGTGTGTGTGTAATACCACCTAATGAACTGCATTCAATTCCGGACGATGTATTCGGTTTGATCCTGTTTGATGCTACAGTACACCAGAAATATTAACCTACATCCTCTCTCACCCCTAGGCTTGTGCATGTCATATGATCCATCATGTTTGACTCTCATATCACACCAGGAAGATTAAGACAGAGAGGCAGGCACGGGGGGGAAATCACCTTATACAGAGCCTTGTAATCGTATATTTAAACGAGCCTGCTAAGTCAATACAGCGTTGTGAGGCTGCACTGTTGCCGTTCACATTTCAGAGGATTACACTCAGCCTACATGCTCACTTCCTCATTCGCTACAACATAAACAAGAGGTGACATTTGTCCAAGGATAATATGCGTTCAATACCATTCAATAGTCACAGTTTATTTACCTTGTTCGAAGCAACGAGAGGCGAAAAGGCCAAAAGATTCGAACCAGGCTTTCAGGAACGAGCCATTAGCGTGGCAGCCATGATGGATGGAGCACTTTCTTTGTATTAACCGCTACGTTAAAATTCATTAATCCTTTAGGAAGCGCTTTTTACATTGTACCCTCTCTAAGGAACATTAAGAGCCTGAAAGAGACTTGGATCTCAGAGGCTTTTACATGTTGAGGTACGCCGCAGAGAGCTGAAAGGCATTTTAAGGCTTCTGTTTAAAGAGCAGTCGTGTCCCAACATCCCACACAGAGCTCGCTAGCTGTGCTTACGGCACTGTGGTTTAGCACACACGAGCACTGTCGCCCTTAACCCTACTTTAGTAAACACTCTCTTTTCGTCCACCTTCGGCACTTTTGAATGTGAAGAGCACTCTCTGTGTCTGATATATCCAATTCTGTCATTCTTTTTGTGCTTGTTGCTCTTTCCCTCACACTCGCACATGATTTTCTCTGTCTGATCCTATCTCAGTCTCCCTGCTACCCACTCATATATATATAAATATATTATTTTATTTAGTTTTTTTTTTATGGACAGCCAAGGGATCAATTTTGAACGAGACATCCTCTTGTCCCCTGTCCTCCGAACTTTGCCCCCTCTCTTTCTCGCCTCTGAAGATTTACGGCGCGTTAGCCCGGCGATGTGCCGTAATCGACTCCAGCAGTGCCGAGAGAGCGCGTGGGCGATTCACTCATCTCTGATCTCTACGGCAACCGCTTCCAAGTTGCTTCCCATAACAGCTGCAGCTGGACTGCGTGTGCTTTAAAGTCTTTCCACAGAACTCTGATCAGAGAGTCAAATCTTCTCGCCAAATCCCCAAATGATCAGAGCAGTCAAAAAGCCTTATCCAACCGCACGATGCTTCAAACTTAAGGCTAGGTTCTGGAGCTTCGGTGAATTATCATCTGAAAGGATGGAACGTGTGGTATTCGTATATTGCGGGTGTGCGTCTCATAGCTTGAGTTGTATTTTTGTAATCCAGGACCCTCACTAGGGAGCCTTGGTGGTAGTAGTCATTTAAATCCTGTAGTCGTGCCACAACTGCTCAACAAAATTTTCTAAAAGAATTTACAAATTAAAATCTATTTTTAAAATTTTTAAAAATAATAATAATGATAAATTTAGTTTTCTCAGAAAATTTTGTGTTTTTGTAATTGCTATGTGTCTCATTGTGGTATGTTTTTCTCCTGCCCCCTCTGGCTGGAAGTAAAATGCATGCCTAGGGAATAGTGTTCCCCCAGAGCGGAAACTAAAATAGAGTTGTGTGTGTATAATATCGAATAAATAAAATAAAGCAAATATGCCTAACCAACAATCCGTAGTGGTTCAACCAGCCATGGATAAGAAGGTTGTGAGTTCAAATCCCAGTGCTGCTGAGCTAACACTGTTAGGCCCCTTGAGCTCCATTCTAAATTGCTTTGGATGAAAGTGTGCCAAATGAATATATATGTAAATATAAAAGCTCAGCCAGGCCACACACACACACACACACACACAGAAAAAAGACATGACCTTCACTGATGATAAAGTGTGTAAGCGCTTTTATAACCCTGACCCTGAAGGTCAGAGTGTGTTCAAGGGTACAGGGGGGAGGCAGCTCAGGGTCACGACATATAGCTTAGAACACACGAGCCAGATGTGAATAATTCATAAGGCAGAGGAAATATTGCTTTTCTACTGAGTATGTGTGAAAGAAATTGTGAACGAACAAAGCACCGTTATTATTTTATTTAATACAATTTATTTTCGCTGCTTTTTACTCTCACTCAATTATTGAATAGATTTCTTACAAGTTGTATGTAATATAAAAATTTATATTTATAGAACAACTTCGGTTTAATGTAGTTTGTGAATTGCCTGCATTTCTTTGTTTATTTTCTTTCATTTTCCTGTAGTTATTTATTGGAAATATAACTGTTTATTGTTTACAGTGAGGTTATCTTATATGCAAGCTCCTGTAGGTTTATAGGTATTAGGATATTATTTACAGTATCATTGTACTTTGGCTTGTTTCTGTAATTGAATTTAATGAAAAAAAAAGAATTTAGCACTTTAACCATTTTACTGTATTACACTACAGCACTTTCATAAAATGTGAACAGTTTTACAGCGGAGCGTGATAAATACCACTTTCTGAATTTTACTCATTTTGGAACACTTTTTTTTTTTATGCACAAAGTTGCCCAGAAGAAAATGTTTCATTTAAAAACTGCTATACAACGGTACCTCGGCACACAAGTTTAATCTGTTCAGGACACACACACTAATTCATACACTATGGGCAATTTGGAAACGCCAATCAGCCTAACCTGCATTTTTTGGACTGTGGGAGGATACCGAAGGAAACCCATCTAGCACGGGGAGTACATGCACACAGATCTGAGGCAGGAATCAAACCTGGACCCTGGAGGTGCTAGGAGATTTGTAATACAAATTTTTTCATTGGAAATAATGTAATCCATTTCAGCCACCCAAAGATATTATATTATTACCAATGTCCAACACTATAGTCATATTTTTGCATATAAAAACAATCAAAACATTACGAAAAGACATGCAAATGAGATAAAACATATAAAAATAAATACCCATTAAACCACACTTAACCATAATTTATGATTCTGCTTGGCAGTCCTCTTTTTTAATGATGATTTTCCTTATTAGTTTTCATTAAAAGTGGCTCAGTTTTCTTCTTATTACCAGCCTTGCTAACCTTCTTGGGACACATGTCCAAGGGGGTTATGTCCACTAAATCTTGCACATAATACAATAAAACCAAATCACAAAAATTGTAAAATTAAGCTTTTTTTGTAAATTAGCTTTGCTTGTCTTTCCACTGACATTGTTGACGTTGTTGAAGTTTTGAACCGCTCCCGGATGTACACGCAATTTAGCCGGAATCCGGTTCAGTTTTTTCATTCATACCCTGAAAATGCTCCGCAATGCTCCCAGTCAAATGCCAAAGTTCCACTGTATAGCGATTAAACTTCCATGTTTTGAGTAAAACACAACATGTAGCAGCCTGATTGTCAAGTGAAAGCTATCACGTTTTGATGAGCCAGTCACAAGCCATCACTTCTTTCTGTCATGTGATCAGTAAAGCAAATATACTTCCTATACTTCCTAAATGGTATAAATGTGCTTAAAGCTGTTTTGAAGAATGCTGAAACAAATGCTGTCACTCCGGCAGTAATGAATTACAGGTTTGTGTTGTTTAAAGTTGCAAAACATTCTGCGAATTAGGACATTATATGTTTTTGATGTTGTTCGAACACCATGTTATGTACTTGATAGATCCTGTTGTGTAAGCGCTGTGGTAAAGCAGAGACAAAATGTTACAAAACTTAAAATATGCACAAGTAATTTGTGTACAAGAGACATATGATGCATGCCTTTGAATTATGCAGTGGTAAAGTGCTCGCCCTATCATTCGGAGACCAGGAGTTTGATTCCCGGGTGATGCTGTAACCTCGCACAGCCGGAGAACTAGAGAGAGCTGATTGGCCGAGCTCTCTCATAGGGAAGGGATGAGAGGTACTTAGTGCTCCCACATTAATCACGGCTCTGCAGCCAATCAGGGGCGTCTGTGAGCTTGCGCAATCGAAAGGACCGGAAGAATCGGATAGCGCTGTCCTCCGAGTGTGTTACTACGCCCCTAGATGCGGTAGGCTGGCATCACGTGGTTCGGAGGAAACATGTGATAGTCTTTGGCCCCCCCGACTGAGTGGTAGTAGTAGCCTTAATGTGGAAGCCCCCTAGCAACGAGAAGGGATTGGATACAACTTAATTAGGGAGAAAATCAGGGAAAAAATCCCCCACCCCCCCCCCAAAAAAAGAGACATAAGATGCACAATTTTAAATGGTTTTGTGTGCAACAAAACTCATCACCTTTTCCTAGATCTAATTTGTAGCTGCTACTTTCAGTCTTACTCACTACAAAATTACAAAGCAATATTCATACTAAATTGATCTGGATTCCACTTGTTGCAGTGAAGGCACTGCGTTCTTACATTTACATTTGGCAGACACTCTTATCCAGAGCGACTTACATTTTTATCTCATTACACATCTAAGCAGATGAGGGTTAAGGGCCTTGCTCAAGGGCCCAACAGTGGCAGCTTGGTGGTTGTGGGGTTTGAACCTGGGATCTTCCAAACCGTAGTCCAATGCCTTAACCACTGAACTACCCCTGGCCCTGGGTTCTAGACGGTTTATACTACTAGAGATAATGCTAGGAAATGTACATACATAATTGTACACCATAATGTAGTAAGTCTTCTAGCTGGTCCCATCGAAGAATCGCTACAACAGACCAGTCAATCCGTAAACAGGTTTTACACAGGATGCCCTTCTTGACACAACCCTCCCATTTTTATCCGAGCTTAGGACTGGCACTGCCTCCAGGGGTTTGGGCATTAGCTGAGAATCTAACCCAGGTCTTCCACATGGCAGGCGAGAGACCTACCACTGAGCCACTAATGCCACAGTGCAGTAATTAAGATCCACCCCAAAGTAGCTGAAGAGTTGGGGCATTGCACTACTGATGAGCACGTTTAAACCCCAGCACCACCAATTTGCCACTGTTGGCATTGTACACAAGGGCCTTAACACTCAACCTCTCAGATGTACAATGAGATTGTACACTCTGGAAACGGGGGTCAGACAAATAGGTTAAATGTAAAATGAGATAAACATGCTGTGTGCAGGAAGCTGTTGGGTCCATCCCAATCTCTGGTCATACTTTCACAGACCCTGGATGTGTTCCGACGTCATTTGTGGATAGATGTTAATCAGCATACATGCTCCAAATTAAGGTTACATTTTGATTGTTTTGAGGTTGTATTTGTAACATTGTTTTCTGACGGTGGACATCATACTATATTACAAAATTATGCTTCCTGATGGGAAGCACTTACTAAAGGAGATGCTAAAACTTTGATCATGTGGATGCCAAACTGCGATGAATCACATTCATTTTTCATAGCACAAAACATATTATATACATAAGGTCATGTTTTGGAGCAGGGAGGCACACAACAGTGCAGTGTACTTAGATTAAGAGCCACTACACACACACACACATACACGCCTTCGCCATGTTATTAGCCATGGCTCGAGCAGCCACGGAAGCGAGTCGAAAGTTTTTCAGGGGTTTATATTGCAGAGGGAGCAGCAGGAAGCCTGAGTGGGTGTGAAATGATTTCTCAGCGCTGCTGGGCATCTGTGGCCTTTTGCTGCTCAGCACAATCTAATATTAGAACATATTACTGTGCGATTTTTTTTTCTGACATTTAAATGCTATTACGGCGACTGAGGTCCCTTTCTGAAAATGTCCAAGCTCTCACCTGCTCTCTCACAAACATACACACACATGCCACACAATTACACACATGTATGGCAAGGACACAGCAGCGCTTCAGTCTTAACACAATGCAGTTCAATTGCTCAAGGTGTTCTATTGACGTGACAAATAAAAGCTGCATTTGGGTTTTTATTATTATTATTATTATTATTATTATTAATATTACATTTACACAGTGTGTATAAATATTAAAGAATAAAAAAAAAAATTAACAGAACTCGTAGGTCTTTAGTTACCGCAAAAAAAGAAATAAACGATTCCTGATGTGCAGGTCCTACAGGAGACATAATAAGAAATTGACTTAGTTTCTCTTTAACACACACACACACACAGAGCTCTAATAGTCTTCAAATTTCTTTCATTTCTTTAAATAACCATTTGAATTCCCAAAACAGGTACTAGGCAGTTAACTTTCTTGCTCCCCTTTGCTCGTCAGCACACTTTCAGCCCTCATTAAAACCGGAATGCAACATCCCAGCTCGTGGAGATGCTGAAATTCCCCGGATCTCAGATCGACCTTCTGTTATTAACTCCCCCATGTGATTACCTAACATATTACTACTAGACAGGGGGTCTCTTTCTCTTTCTCCTTCTCTCTCTCTCTCTTTCTCAACCCATCATCAACACTCCAAGTTGTTAAAACGGCTTTAAAAGCAACCAACAATTCAATATGACGTGACCTTTAGCTCTTTGCTTTACAAGAACATGTCCGCTCACCTTCGCACTAGCAACTGACATTATTTTCTCATCTTATTTATTGCCTATAGAGTTAAAATTTTATAGGCTGCATTAACATTTGATCTCAGATATATGTTGGTTGGTTGGTTGGTTGGTTGGTTGGTTGGTTGGTTGGTTCCGTCTACGTGTCGCCAAGCACTTCGAGGAACGTATATATAACTGAAGTTGTTTCTGTGTCAGTTATTTACAGGGTTGGATTGCCATCACAGCATCTGGTTGTATCTGGGGGTGAAGGTGAAGGACCTTGCCCAAGTGTCCAATAATCGCAACCCAGCAACCTCCTGGTCAGCAGTCCAACACCTTAACCACTGACACCACCCCTCCCTTTGACATGTATCACTCACTCTTCATCTATAAGACTTGTATTTTGGGTCACGGGAGGCCTAGAGCCTATCCCAGGAGACTTAGGGCATGAGGCGGGGTACAACTTGGACGGGGTGCCAATCCATCACAAGGCACACACACACCCACACTCATTCACACACCATGAGCAATTTGGGAACGCCAATTAGCCTAACCTGCATGCCTTTGGACTGTGGGAGGAAACTGGATTACCCGGGGAAGAACCCACCAAGCACGGAGAGAACATGCAAACTCCATGCACACAGAGATGGGAATCGAGTCTGGAGGTGCTGCTCCCTCGAGATGTACAGTATGTATATACCGAAATGACTTGAGCTTCAGGAGATAAATGATTTTTTTGTCCAAACCGATCCCTCACTCACGTACTGCAGTATATATGCGGGATGTACAGTATGAAGACGAGAAAGAGAGGAGGAAGGACAGAAATGGATCATGGGTTTGTCTGGATCTAAGCCAGCTGATGTCACAGTGTGTTCTGGTGACTCTGACTATTTCTGCTTCAAAAAAAACGTGATGTGTTTCCACTCTGTGCGCAAAGCTGGTGTAACCTATTGCTATACCTGTGTGTGTGTGTGTGTGTGTGTGTGTGTGTGTGTGTGTGTGTGTGTGTGTGAGAGAGAGAGAGAGAGAGAGAGAGAGAGAGAGAGAGTCTTACTTGTTTTCCCTGTTCACTTTTGGTTAGATTTGTTGCTTTTCAAGAAAAAAAAAACTCTGCTGCAATCAAGTAGGCAGCAGACGATAGGAGCACACACACACACACACATACACATACAAAATCACTACCCTTCACTTCTAATGAGAAATGCTCTAAACACAAGGCATGAAGTCTGACACTCATGTCTATTCTCATCTCTCTCTCTCTCTCTCTCTCTCTCTCTTCTTTCAAAAATGTTACCCAATTTAAGTGAATTTGCAAAATGTAGCATAATTAGGAAGAAATGAGACACAACAACAGCTGTAATGTCTGGCTGATGTTTGTGCTTATAAAGAAATGCGCACTCAACCTTGCATCCTTATCAGTTACAATACATGAGATTATGAGACTATGTGGAATGTAAGGACAGTGAAACATCTTTTGCCTTTTTTGCCCCTATTTCACCAGGTTAAACTAGACTACCAACCTGGAAGTGGTTCCTATTTTAGAACCTATAACTATGGAATTATTATATCCTGACCAACATGACGCTCTCATTAGATGTACAGTATATAAAGTCACTCAATCCATCTATCTAAGAAGTAATCCAACTAGGGACCGTGGAGGCCAGTGGTGATCGTTGTATTTATTCCCATTTTAGGACCATGGTAGGACCTCCGGTCAATATTCACGTGCGCATTTATACACTACTGGCGATTTGGGAGCGCCAGTTAGCCTAGCCTGATTGTCCTTGGACTGTGGAAGCCCACCAACACAGGGAGAACATGCAAACAGACCCTGAGGTGGGAATCGAACCCAGAACCTGGAGATGCAAGGCAACAGTGTTAACTGCTATGACATCATGCAAAGATATTACAAATAAAGAAGGGAAGAAAGCTTGGGAAAAAGTGGCTTAGGAGTAAGAGGGAAAGAAAGAGAGATGATTAACAAAAATTACAGCAGCAAATTTGAATTAAAAAACAAAAACAAAACAACAACAATCAAACATCAGTTTAACCCCAAACCAGTATGTATCTCAAAAGAATAAATTTCTACAATATTGTATATGATTTGGGGCGGCATGGTGGCTTAGTGGTTAGCAGTATCGCCATTGGACCTCCAGGGTCTGGGTTCGATTCCAGTCTCTGTGTGCATGGAGTTAGCATATTTTCCCTCCGGGTACTCTGGTTTCCTCCCACAGTCCAAAGACATGCAGATTAAGCTAATTGAATTTTGTTCCCAGTAAATTGTCCTTAGTGTGTGTGTGAATAAGTGTGTTACCCTGTCCAGGATGTACCGTGCTGTAAGTCTTTTGGAAAAGCTTCCGGAGCCCCATGCCACTGTATACAGGATAAAGCAGTATAGACAATGAGAGAAAAGACTTATCGTTATATATTCTATTATATATGCATTTCTTTTTTTTTTTGCAATTCTTTATATTTTAGCAAAGCGTCAAGTATAAGCCAGGCATTTATCAAACTAGCGCTAAATTAAGATTCCCCAATTAAGGAACAAGTGAGCTTGAACACATATACAGTACAGGACGCAGTACTTACAGTATATAATATACAGTACTGAAATGCATGCATCTCGAATGCACATGTCTACAGTGAGGTGGTACACACACATTACAGACACTTACATTCCGCATACCATGGTAACTCAACCCCCTAACAGTGTGTATGTTAGTTTCTTTCAGAAGAAACGAACCCATAGATGACAACAAGGTAATATTGTTCGTCTCCTCATTTCTGTACTCTGAATTTTGGCTCAAACTGTATTCACACACATATGCACTCACATACACACCCACATGTACAGTATGCACGCGTCGGTTTATATATTGTACGAATCATTATTGGAAATTCACATGTACCATAAAGTTATTTCAGGATCGAACATTAAAAGCGATCCAATAAAACTTATAGAAGGGCCCAGAGTTCGTCATGTAAAGTTGTGAGATTGAGTCTAATACTTTTGACTCGCTCACTGCTAGACATTTCAGCATACAGAGATATGACATAACACTTTGCTGATCTTTGACAGGAATATGTTCCAGCAGCTGGGATTAAAATAAGGATGAGGGAAAAAATAGAGTTATGGATATAGCGTGGGCGGTCTACACAGAACTGTGTGAATTAACATACATCCAATAACCTAGTCATATACAGTACAGGACGCTACGGAAGTGATAGCTCTCTAGTAAGTTGCCAATACCGATGCATTGACTCTGCAAATACGACGCCTGCTTTCTTACCCGCCTGAGAAGTCGCACCGTACCGATGTGTCTAGGCTGGAAAAAATATTGCTCTGTTTAATACACCCTCATCAGACTGAAGTATAGGTGCGTATTAAACCGTAGACAGCAAACAGGTCCACAGGAGAGATAGTCTCAGAAGGAAGAAGGAAGAGAGGAAAGACTGCCTAACAGCTAACAAGTAATGAAAGACTGAAATAATCTCATCTACAATCTTCTCCACTAATACACTTTCCGAAATCTTCATTTACTTGCATCGAATGTCATTTTTAAGCTGCGAAATCTCATTTGCAAATAAATTATTTTGTGAAATAGGAGGGAAAAGGTCTGGCTTTCTACCGCAGCTTTATCTTCAAGCTGGATGATAAGGAAATCAGTGATACCGCAAGCCGAAGATGTAATACGAGTTCTTATTGAAGTTTATGCACAATACAGTACATTAACACGTTACATTGTTATTTCTATAGAAACAATATATACCAATGTTATGACAGTTTATTTGTTTCTAGAAGGAAACCTTTTTAGGTTTATTTAACATTTATGGAAGGAGTCTCCAGTTTTAGTGTTTTATAACAGTTATAGGTAAAGATGTAACTACTTTATTTAACATTGGAAGGAAAACAAGAAAAAAGAAAAAACCTTAATATAATATAATATAATATAATATAATATAATATAATATAATATAATATAATAAAAAAAATTAAAACGTGCTTATACTGTAAGTGTGCAATATATATTTCATGCGAACTAAGTCATGGACACATATAATAATAATAATAATAATAATAATGTAAACATTTATAACAAGAACAACAATAATACTACTACTTATAATACTAATAAAAGATAAGTTTTTATCTGTTTTTTATCTATATTCTTTATAATAATTATTATTATTATTAATACTAGACGTACCCACGGCTTTGTTCGTGTGGAATTTAACTTAAAATTAAATTTAAAAATCGTGTTTTAAAAAATTTACAGCGGCACCTGTTTTTGAATTTTGGTATGAGCTAAAATTTTTACATCCTGCCGTGAAGTACGCGAAATGAAGACATGAGATCGCGTTTATTAAGTAGGTTTTAATTGCGCACTCATGAGCACATATTTAAAAATGTACAGCGCCGTCTATTGAATTTTAGGATAAACTTATGATTTTTTTCAAGGTGGATTTTGTAAATTTTTAAGTAGCATATCTTCTCAATGTATAGACACACCAACTTTACAGTTTAATTATATGCATAGATTATTATTATTATTATTATTATTATTATTATTATTCATAAGAAATATATTTTAAAGGATTTTATTTAATTTATGGAAACTTTAAAGCAAAGTTATGTAAATCACCTTGCATCTGACAAATGCTGTTAATGGATTTTTTTTTTTTTTTTTGCATAATAATAATAATAATAATAATATACAACAAAAATGATAGAAACTACTGTGTAGGGGTAGCTCAGTGGTTAAGTTGTTGGAAGGTTCCAGGTTCAAACCCCAAGCAAGCAGGTAATCTACAATAACAGTACTTAAATTGGTTAAAAGTTAGCACTGGCAAATTTTTGTGTTAAAATAGGTATAAAGTTAGAGAAAAAATCCTCTTTGGGGCCACATCACATGACCCCTTCATATTTTCCTACATCATGGCATATAACACTGTAACATGGGTTTATCTAATTGTTTTGTTCCTCATATGGAAGGTCATATAACTTACATTGTTCAATCAAATTAAATAAAATTTTATTTATTTAGTGCTTTAAACAATAGACTGTCGCAAAGCAGCTTTACAAAATCAAAGAAAAAATAGAGAAATTAGTATGAAATGTGTAAGTTTAGAAATGTGTAAGTTTAGAAATGTGTGAGTTTACTAATCATGTGTGCCACAACACGGCACCAGGTAGTCATGAGTTCAGGGTAAAACTTGTTTCAAAGCAAGGAAAAGTCTGGCACATGGATGGAAGTGTTACCACGGCCTATAGCAGTAACCGGAAGGTTATGAGGTCAAATCCCACTACTGCCCAAAATTTCACTTTATGCCTAACTGTAATTAGGCTCAGTCTGTGAAATGGCTAAGTAATGATAATAATTGTTTTTTTTTTTTTTAAACCTGAACATAAAATCTAAAAAACCTTTAAGGCTGTGATTTTTATGTAATACTTTGTCACGCATCTTTATTTTCCTCTAGTCTCTCTGTAACTTTTAAAAGTCTGAATGTCTTTTGCTTGGAATTTACTTTATGACCTTCTTAACGCTCTGTTATTTTATCAACAGCCAATTTAAGCGAATAAATATTTTAGGTGTCAGTTAAACAATTGTGCAATTGAATGTTTAATTATTGAGTCGTGGGTGTTTGCTCAGAGAAACGAGCTCAGAAATTTTTTGGATTCTGTGCAAAATTAAACAAATCTCTCCTTACTAGTGCAAACATATTAACTGGGAGGCTTTTTGATGAATTATAATGAATTTGTATTTTAAACTCGATCAGCATCCAAACACGGGGGTGAAGGATTTAGCAGAAAAAGCTTTTGTTTCGCATTAAATTCAAGGTAGGATGGTGGCATGGGTTCCAGGGTGCTAGTCCTGCCCCGGGTCTGTGTGGGTTATCTGATGGGTTTCCTCCAACAGTCCAAAGACTTGCCAATGGTGTGTGTATGTATACAATATATTGAGTGTACCCTGCCTCGTGCCCTAAGTCTCCTCCAGGCTCCCCTGTGACTCTGTATACTGGATAAAACAGTACGGAAAATGGTTTTAAATTGGAAAAAAAAAGTGTTTGTTTTAGAGTGGAAAATCAATGCTTCTATCATGAGTGAAAGAAAAACAAGTCAGTCCTTTTCTGGATTCTGTGTGAATGATGTTGTCTTGGATCAAAGGACAGCATCAGGTCTCAAATTAAGAGCTGCTTAAGCACACATCAAAGTCATCTAACAGACAGACAGACAGTCAGACAGACAGACAGACAGACAGACAGTCAGACAGACAGACAGACAGACAGACAGATAGATAGATATCATGTTAATAATTAGTCCCAAAGGGTAATTGTATAATAATCAGGATGCAAAAGTGACAAAAACATGTTCATGCTTTAAATCGTTTAAACAGTACTTGCACAGACGACAAAAAAGAAAAAAAAATGCCTAATGTGATACGCAACATGCTTTTAATGTGTTATTTATATATTTATTCAATCATTATTTGCATTCCACTCTCCATGTGCTGTTTACTTGGTCAAGGTTTGTTCCTGATTTTCCATTGCTTCCATGCAGTCCAACAAAGGAGAGTTTTAGGAGTACGTTCGCAATCCTAAGGGGGGCCCTTTGTCCGATCTTTTAAGTGCTTTTATTTAATTATGTGAAAGTCTTTTATTTAATTATGCAAAATCTTTAACAGAAAAACAATGGGATTAATTCTCCTTTGATGCATTTTCACTGCAAAAATAAATCACATCTTAATCACAGCAAGTCTTAGCAAAATTTTATGTTTTTTTTCTGTGTAAAGATTACATATTTTATTGCCAGATACAATTTTCTTGTTAAAAGAAAATGATTACAATGCAAAAAAAAAAGAACTAGCAATATTTATTTACAGTTCCTAAATATAACACTGCAGCAAGAAATATAAGATTATTCAGCATATTTTAGACATATTTTACAAAAGATCTGCAAATACTGTAGAACAAGAAATGTACTTTTAAATACATGTACAAGCAATATGACATAAGAGGGAATGCTGTACGCGGTCATGTCCCAGTCTACCCAGGAGACTTAGCCTACATCTTAATTAATTTCAGCCTTCATTTGTGATATACACCTTACTGCACAGTGAAATTCTTTATTCTTTGCATATCCAAGCTGGGGTCAGAGCTCAGACTCAGCCATTATACGGCACCCCTGGAGCTTGGACACTCAAGGACACAACAGCAGCAACCTGGGAGGGCTGGGGCTTGAACCGACGACCTTCCGATCAGAAACTCAGAGCCATAATACCCTGAGCCACCACCACTGCTTCCTGCATTTGCATGTCACGCAAGTCTTCGGCCTGTGGAAAAAAAAAAAACGGAGTATTCAGATGAAACCCAACAAGCATGGGGAGAAAATGCAAACTCCATGTAGACCTAAGTCGAGAATCAAACCCAGACCCTGGAGATGCGAGGCCACAGTTCTAAGCCCTAGGCCACTGTGCCGCCTTCTTATAAACGTATTTTAAAAAATGATAGATAACTGCGGCTAGATTCAAGAATATTGTTGATAATGTTAATACTTTGTTATGAATAAATTATATTAAGGAATGTATGTGCGTTTACTTCAGTTGAGATACAGAAAATGTGTATTGTTACTGTACTGTAACTAGAGAACTGAAATGATAGAGATCAAGCTTGCCCTAACTGAAATGTAAGTAGACATTTTTCTAGACAAAGTCACTCTCAAATTTTAACTCAGTGGTTAAGGTTTTGCACGAGCGACTAAGTTCAAATCCCTTTTAACCGTCAGCTGCTCATCTCTCTGGCTGGATCGTATTGTGCCTCGCTTGTAAGTCTCTTTGGATAAAAGCAGCAGCGTGTTCATTTCATCTCTAAACACACTCTCGGCAACAGCTTTAACTAAGAACGTCCGTTTTTTTTTTTTCTACTTCAAAGCACCGCGGCCTCGTTTCTCTACCCCCCCCCCCTCCCCATTCCCTCCTCCCATTTTTTTTTTTTTCCCTAAGATGAGAGCTAATTTGAAAAAAGCTCCATGACTGAATCGGAGAGCGTGACATATGAATGCGGCAGCGGGCGTCTCAGAGTCAATTTTGTTGCGGAAGCGTCGCCATTAAAGATCACAACAACGTTCAAATGGAATTCGTATTGACTGCGATACATTGGCAGCGCCGTCACTCTTCCACTTCTGCAGATTCAGAGACACTCCAACCTTTTGATGTGACATAAGAGAGCATGTTGAGAGCGGAACACTTCAAAGGTTCGACACGTGTGCCGCTATTAAAAGCGTTTGACATGTTTCATACACCACTGCTAAAGCATTGACTGTTAGGAAAGTTTCATATTCTTGTACAAGGGATGAACGAGTTTGTTATTGAGAGTTAGTGTCATGGTTATAGTGTGTGTTCAGTAGTCTGTTTTAAGACCATAGGTTTACATTTAAACATCGGTTTATTGGGTGCACAAGTTTATCCGAGTACTGTATAACATTATAAAGATGTAGTGCCACAGGGGCTCATATGTACAGTAGTATGTTCCCCTTGGAGCATGACTCCACAAGAGCTCAGAGGTGTGATGTGGTGTCTCGCACCAGCAGACTCTTTGGGTGCTGTGGGTTGCAAGGTGGGTTCCATGGATCAGCCTTCTTTGTCCAGTGAATCCCATGAATGCTTGATTGAATTGAGATCTTGGAAATCTTAAACTATAAAGTATGTGACTGCAATGCCCCATACACAATAGGCTGTGATGCACTGATTGTTCTATCTACTGCCATTTTATCAGAGTCACAAGGAATTTGTGCTACATTTGACCTAGCCTTTGGTTCCCACACGCATACATGAGCCTTGGGTGCCTATGATCCTGTCATCAGTTTACTGGTACTGTATAATCATCGGTATTCAGTGGTGTTAGTGCTTGGGCTGATCGGTGTAGCTTGGCGTTCTTTCACACTAGGCATTATTTTCTCAACCGCACATTTTACATGGAAGTCTACAGGAAGAGGCCAAAGATGAGATGCACTGCTGACAACAATTTTCTTGGTAACAGTGAAAGAATGAAGTCATGCAGGTTTTCCTATTTCACAATTAATCAGGTCAAAGGATGGGTGATGACAGAGACAAACAAATATGAGGGCCTGCTGTGAAGTGATAGTGGGGGAAAAATCTTTCTAGATAGTTAATGAGATTTACAACATGATACGTAAATCGAAAACTTTGCAGTGTCTGTATTCTCAAGTGGTGGCATGGTGGCTTAGTTGTTATGAGTGTCCAGGATCTAGGTTCAATTCCCGCCTCAGGGTCTGTGTGCATAGAGTTTGCATGTTTTTCACTTGGTGGGTTTCCTCCAACTACATCGGTTTCCTCCCACAGTCAGACATGCAGATTAGGCAAATTGGCGTTCCCAAATCGCCCATAATGTCTGAATGAATGTGTGTGTGTGTGTGTTGGCCCTGTGATGGTTTGGCACCCTGTCCATGGTGTACCCCCCCTCGTGCCCTAGATTCCAGTTTTTTTTTTTATATTGACAATATTTTTCTTGTAGCAAAATTTGTATCGTAATACAAATGTATTGCCTTAAGAACTCACCACTAGAAATAATTTAAATTTTAGTTTGAGGTTTTGCCTTAGGTGTGATTAAGTTGCGACTTCATCCACCAGGACAAGGTTGATTTTGAATGTTAGAATGACCTTAATGATAACATCTGATGAAATTACACCCTCAAAACAACACAAAATCAATAATTACTCTTACCATTTATGCCACTTAATGTACTTTCACACAACATTGGGAAGTCCATTATGGCTCCTGAATCCAGCCAAACCAGTATTGATATGTATGTGAAACAAAAGGTTATTAAACAACAAAAAAGTGGAAAATCAGTGCTCATGATTAAGGCCAGAGGTGGGACAAAGTCATTGTTTGGCAAGTCACAAGTAAGTCTCAATTCATTGCCCTCAAGTCCCGAGTCAAGTCCCGAGTCAAGACAGGCAAGTCCCGAGTCAAGTCCCAAGTCAAAGGCAACAAGTCTCAAGTCAAGTCCAAAGTCCTACGGTTTGACTTTCGAGTCTTTTCAAGTCTTTTTAGCAGAAAAATAAATTGTATACAGATTATGTATGGTTGTAAGATCTGTATTTATTAAACAAACCTTTTTTATGAAAGAACATTGCTCAGATACATAAAAATACAACTGTTAGTAAATGCTAGTAGCAATGTGAAATGGTAGCACATATTCTTGATGAATAGGCTACTTCATACAAACAATAACGTTGTTTTCTTCACACAACATTAAAGAACTTTGCTCCCTACCTTGTGTGATACACTCACGTAGGCTACCTCATGCTGTGTCGAAGTTTGTTCCCCCATCAGGATGCGTTTTTTTAGCCCCACTCCCGTGAAAAGGGCACAGGGAACGCGCAGTTAGGAGAAGGCTCGCCCGCCAAGGGTTATGCGCGGACCACTGAGATTCTACGGAGCACGGTAAAGAATAAAAAGGACAGTTAGTGTTTTTCAATCCCTGACGAACTCTAGCCAACAGGATGTGTTTCCCTTGTTATCTTGGACATATTTAGAATGATGAACCTCAGTTGAGTCACTTGTAGGCTGTAAACATGTCAGTATTTTGTCTGATATTTTATATCAAATATGCCTTTTCAGCAAAACCATAATGCCAAAATAGAGACTCTTCAGATACAGTCTCAAGACATTAATAATAATAGTAATAATAATTATTATTATATATAAATTAATAATTCTTCTTCTTCTTATTATTATATTATAATTAAATATTATATATCATAATATTAATAAAACTTAAAAAACGCTAACAATTTCCTTTTTGGCCTTTACTGCGTTCTGTAGAAGCTCAGTGGTCCGCGCATATAGACAATTTTTTATAGCCAAACGAAACTACCTTCGGTATCATTTCGCGAACTGGCGCGTGCACGTTGTTGTCACGTTGGATGCTGTCGAATCAAAAGAATCTACGGTACTTTGATTGGATGTCGTGCCAAATGCGCGCATGCGCTCTGTCACACACACGCGCACAGACACATAAACAGAGATAGAGCGTTCCGTGTTAACATACTTTTTATCTTTGGGCTTTTTATGGGAAGTAGCAAGTCTTTACAAGTCAATAGGCGCAAGTCCAAGTGAAAGTCCGAGTTATTTATGTTAAAGTCCAAGTCGAGTTGCAAGTCTTTTTATATTTTGTCAAGTCGAGTCTAAAGTCATCAAATTCATGACTCGAGTCTGACTCGAGTCCAAGTCACATGACGCGAGTCCACACCTCTGATAAAGGCATGTCACATGTCATACAGTGCAGGAACACTGGCTTTGTCACATAACTGCACTATTGTACTGTAATATATAAAAAGAAAGAAAAAAATATTATCACTGGGATAATCATTTCATATATGTATTTCTGCTGAAAGATATGTGTTGGTTATAGTCCAAAATACTTTAATCAAAGTAGTTCTTTCAGAAAGTAGTACTAACTTTCAAAATCAACCTAATAGTAGCAGTGTAACAATGTCTGTAACACCGCCACAATATTTTTACAACCAAGAAATTCCTGCTCAGTTGTTATTTGATGTACAATCACTGGTTTTAGAGTTTCCATTTTACTGTATACGGTCAAGTGCTACCACTAGTGGCCTCTCCTGATTTAACCTATCTATGTAAAGCGGAAATAAGGTGAGTAGGTGAGCATAATTCTTTTCACTGGGACCTCATTGAACAGGATTACCATGAGAAGTGCAACTTTGCCAGGGTTGGGGTAGCACTGGGTCCACTTTGGAAGGGTTTTTTGGCACAACATTGGCCATTATGTTTGGTCAACATTGGTCCATTTCAGATTTGTTTGCTAGGCCTCCAGACATCATATTTTTTTAGCCACGCTTGCCAATGTTGGGTCAGCAGTGGGTACCATAAGGCAGGTTGTTCGGATGATGTCAGTCATTCTTCTGTAGTTGCCAGCATATTGACCCGAGATTGTGTTGAAAGAATCATTAGGAAAAGTGCTGCTTTTTTAAAGTTGAACCAGTATTGGGTCAAATTTGGCAACACTGTGCCAGCAGTTTTGTTGGATCAGTAAGCAGATTTGTTGGGACAGTGTTAGCCATTCTATTGGGACAATCAGTCAGCATAATATTGTCTGTTAATGGCTATTCGGTCAGTGTCAACTTGCTAACAGAAGTTTGCAATTTAAACAACTTTCTCACCAAAATTCATCTACTTTGACTTTTCTTTAGTGGGGTTTAAAAAAACAATTGTCGATCCTTTGTGCCGACTTTTAAAGTAATGGCAGATGTGCAAAGATTGCCCAGTCTGGAGAAAAAATCCCATTGGAATGGGAATTTTTACTGCAGGAAAAGTAGCCATTTGCTTTTATTGTACAGAATAACGGATAAGGTGTTCAGAAACATGTCAAGTAAAATAAAACTATATCCTAAAATTACAGTAGGAAAACATTCCCCAGCACTACTATACACCTCTATTATACACTATAATATTTATTAATTAGGAAATATATACAGTATGTATTGAACTAAACAAGAGAAAACACTAGACTTCCTATTTCTTCTCTGTGCCATAATCATCAGCTTTCCCTTTAATTACAAAAATAGATCACTTGCATGAGATAGCGTTGTCCTTTATTTCTAGACCACTTTGTGCTCAGTATTGAATCCGATTCACAGATAAGTTTCCTTCTTTCTAGCTTGTCCTTCTCAAACACCCCTTTTTTGCATTATAAATATGGAAGACTGTTTCCTCTTCCTTTTTCCCCAGCGGAATGGAAATCAATGCTAATCTAGCCGGGTGAATCGGGCAGCATTAATCTTGTGGATCTGTCTGTTTGACTGGGTGGAATCGATCAATACGACGGACTGGAGGGAAAATGCTCATTAATCTCTAATTCTCCTCAAAGACGCGGGCAAACTAGAGAGAAAAATAAACTGTTATTATAGGACTCCAAGCATGTCTTATATCTACTCAGTGTATATTAATTGTATGTGGACACAAATGGCGGTGAGGGTGAGTGACAGACGTCATTTGGTAAGAGTGACAGCGCTAATAAACTGATAGCACGGTTTATTTGGCATAAAGTTAAGTATGGATTATGTCGAGAAATTTGAGTGTTATGCAATACCTAGATGCAGGGGTGCCGCAGGAGGTTCTGAGCACCTTGAAAAACAAATATTCTACCTTCTCGATTTCCATAGCATTTTTAAGGGCCCTCTGTCACTCAGACCTTCCTGTTACCCACCGCCACCACCCTTATAAACCCTGTTTGTTAGACTGAAAAAAAAAAAAAATACTTTAAAATAATACAGCATTGCTTTATAGCAGCAGGGACAGAACAAAAATTTAACTACACTGCACCAGTAGGAGGCGCTTTTGTTCCTTTTCTTGGCTTGTCCTAATGTGGTTGGACTTTGGCTTGAAATACTAGAACTATCCACTTCTGTATGGAATCCTTCAGGCTTAAGCACTTTTTAATTCTCAAAGTTATGAAGCTAAAAAATTTTGTGTCTGAATTTTTTTTTCCATTTTTTACTTTAGAATTTTCTAGTTTATGGGAATTTCTGCCCATTCTTCCAGTAGCGCATTTGTGAGGTCAGACACTGATGTTTGACGAGAAGACCTGGCTCGCATCTCTGCATCCAACGCATCCCAAAACTGTTCTATTGGATACTTGACTGGCTGGTACAACCCTGACCTCAACCTGATACGGCAAAAACAGAGGAAGCTACATAACCCAACTCTGAACATGTGTAACTTATGAACATAATTTTTTAAATAAGGAACACAGTGGCTCAGCAGTTGGCAGTGTTGCTTCACAGCTCCAGGGTTGGGGGTTTAAAGCTCAACAATCCAGTCTCTGTGTGGAGTTCACAGGCTTTCCAGGTGCTTTGTGGGTTTCCTCCCACAGTCTATAGACATAGTGTGTCCACATTGTCTGTAGTGTCTAACTGGGTGTTTGGGATAACCTGGGATGAGTTGGCATTTGTACTTTTTCCATTGGTGCCCTAGATAGGCTCCCGGACCACTGTGACTCTACACAGAATAATGAATAGGAAGGTAATAATTTAACTTTGGACTTTTTTAACTTAAGATGTTTAGTACAGTGGTATACAAATTGAATCCGTTCTGAAGGCAAGTTTGTATTGCAAAACACATTTTTCCATAGGAAATAATGTTAATGCAGATAATTCGTTTCGCCAACCCAAAGAGTTTACCAATATCACAAATTTCATTGGGGCCAAATTTCAATTACACTGGGCCTACCAGAGTGAAGACCCAGATTTAATTCCCACCCAATTCTCAAGCCCGGCCACACACCGGATGCAGTGCTGGTCCCAAGCCCAGATAAAATAAAAGGGGTTCCATCAGGAAGGCATAAAATTTGTGTCACGTTGTGTGCGGATTAGATGGTCTGTTGTGGTCCCCCCACTTTGACGGGGAGCTGCTGAAATTTCCAACACAATAATCATATTTTTGCATATAAAAAATGTAAGAAAAAAACATTTAGAAAAGACGTGCATACTGTATGAGTAAAAATGTGAATTAAACAGACATTAAACATTCACCTAACCTTAATTTATGATTCCGCTTGTAACCAGCTGCTTCAAGAACAAAATTGAGAATCGATCCCTTTTCTTCTTGCTACCATATATACATATATCAAGTCACTTAAAAAAAAAAAAAAAAGTCTTACACTCCAGCACTACTGTACCTGTTGCCCCAAAACAACAATGGTACCTAGTGCATTATTGTATTTTATTACTAATACAAAATCAGTTTTGTCATCACCATCTAATCCTAGTGTGTTAGTGTGTATGTTTTCCCTTATATCAGTACCTGTATACTGATCCTGATCCCTTTTCTTGATACTGCATAGGTCTCAGTTTCTGGTTCTCACTTTCTCTCTGAAATGTATATTCCAGACCGGCAGCTCTCCAGGACCAGAGAGCAGTCATGGCTAATCTATTCCCACGTCTCCGTCAGTACGAGAGAGCTGAAGTGCTTTTGAATGAAGTGGGCTGTAAAGCGGATGATACTTAAACACAACATTTCACAGGTAATCGACACATCCTGAGGACAACAAATCATGTTTGATATGTTCTGAAACACAGGCTTAATTTAGTTAACAGCTATAATATACGTAGTATGGAAGAGGCTAATTGAATCAAATCAGCACGTGGGTGTTTTCAGAAACAACGTGTATTATTCTCTTTGCAGGTGACATGTATAATTTATATTTTATTGTTACTTTATGAAAATATAATGTGTTGGTGCGGGGGGTGGGGGGGGGTGTGCATTACATATTTTAGTCTGGTCCCATGTGTGCATGACATCACCCAGATACCCCATTAGCTATGCATTATGGGTAGTGTGGGATTTCCACCCCCCTCTCTCAATGAGTCATGTAAGCACAATGGATGAGATCATCTGGTTCCATTGCGCAGAAAATCATCGAACAAAACACAAAATAGATAAAGGTTTAACTACAAAATCGCTATAGTTGAGTTACATGAGTAACATGGGTTACTGTTTAGGTTGTAAGAACCCTCTCGTTTGGGAAAATATGGATCACTTAAAGTATATGCTACCTAATACAGTAACTAAGGCTGACGATTTTTGATTAATAAAGGTTGATGTTAGGATATTCACATTTCTGTCAAATGCATGGACAAATTTCTAGGAAAAAAAATTAGTTAGAATGAACATCCTCATGAATTACATTTTAGTGTTGTCAATTAGCATTGAACAAACATCTATGGAATTTTTTTAATGTCAAAAATGAGTTTTTAACTAAACAGTTTAAGATTTTTTTTTTTATACCTGACCACACTTTGTCCTGTATACAAGGTCACAGGGGGATGGAGCCTCTCCCAGAAGACCTACATTATGGCACAGGGCATGGTTTTACTCTGGATGGGGTGCCAATCCGTGGCAGGGCACACACATACACTACAGGCAATTTGGGAATGCCAATCAAACTAATTATGTATTTGTACTACATCACATTTACTTTCACAAAACAGATCTCAGATGTTAAACAGGGTTTGTTTTGACCCTATTGGCTTGCCTGCTTTCCAATTGGTGTGGTTTTTGTGGCACTTCTTGTTATGGATGTGCATTTACCAGCATCACCAGCATGTTCCCTAGTGGTCCAGTGGTAAGCATGCATAAACACCAATCAGGAATAACATTGAAAAGTAAAATATTATGCTCAATATAGTGTTGACTCCCCTTGTGCTACCTGGGCCATTTTGGCTCCTTGGGACGTGGCTCCATGGGACCTCTATGGGTGTAATGTGTCCTGGTGTCTGGCACGAGGGTAGGGAACTCATGGACTTGTTTGTCTGGCACATTGCTTGATTGCTCAATTGGATTGAGATCTGGGGAGTCTGAAGGCTGGGTTGCTGGCCTTGGGCGCTTTCTTTGCCAGGCCCCATGCATGGCAGGCTATGGTGCACTGGGTGTTCTTATACATTTCTGTTGTGGCCAGCATTGACTTTTCCAGTAGGTTGTCTTTTTTTATAAAGGTTGGCCTTTGGCTTAGGGCAGTGATGACTCAATCTGTTAAGGCTGTGAGTTACTGATCAGAAGGGTGGGGATTCAAGCTCCAGCACTGCCTATTTGCCACTGTTGAGCCCTTGAGCAAGGCCCTTAACCCTGTCTGCTCCAGGGCTGCTGTATCCTGGCTGACCCTGCGCTCTGACTCCAGCTTCTTATCTGGCATATGCCAAAAAATCCTTTCATTGTGCAGTACAAGTACATGACAAATAACTGAATAATTATAATCATTTGGTCTCCAGGGGTATGAGTAAGCCTTGAATGCCCATGATCCTGTTACCAGTTTACTGCTGTATATTTGATAATCAGTGTTATTCAATTCACCTTGCAGTGGAGTAAGTATTATACTGTAGCTCACTTGATTTAAATTACAGCTGAACTACTGCTGTTATCGAAAATGAACCAAAACCTTCTGACAATCAGAATCCAGAACTGGTGTTATATGTGCTATAGTATACAGGAATGAATATACCTTTGTGTCTGTATGGATTTTCTACTCATGTTAGTATTATCCGTTCTTCGCTTTAATCCCAGCAATAACATGTGATGTCATTTCTCTATGTTGAAATGTCTATCAGGAGTAAGTCGAAGCTGCTGGATTCATGTTGCAAAATTGACGTTTTACTGCTCATGAGATCTGATAAAGAACCTGGGACGAGCGTTGAAACATGTTCAGTTGATGTAAAAAAAAACGCTGCGGTAACATTTCCATTTCCCAGCAGGCATGAATCAAGCCTTATCTTATCAAGCTACGTCAAAGAAAAGCCTCAGCTTATGAAAATATCTTTATCTGAGCATCATTTCTCACCTTGCTGTCTGAGATGTCACTGTGCAGCCAGGTAACGGTGCCTGAAAAGCAGTGTTTTACTGCAATTATGCCCATTATCTCGTCTTGCGGGGTGTCAGAGGCTGATTGTTGACACTCGTTCCTCCCCTGAGTGCGCGCTTCCTCTAATCACCTGTCTCGCATTCAGAGCATGCTAACACTGCTCTTGTCTGGATGCAGAGCATGATAGCGCATTAGTGCAACCGCTATTGACGTTTCACCTTTGTCGCTGAGGGGCGAAATGTGCCGAACGCGACTTGTGCTTTCAAAGATGGACGGGTCAAGTAGAGTCGACCTTCGACCCCTGAGAACGAGCCGTGAACTGGAATATGAGATAACAGCACACTTTGTATATGCATATGGTTGTGCAGGGACCGTTGACCCATGCATTGACCTGAAGAAAATCTAATTAGCACTTTATGGCTATTGCTGACAGATTAGGTTATATGAATTTGTATTACAAAATGCTATTTTTGGGGGGTTAGAATATAGGTCTATTCTGTACTTGTGTGTACAGTACAATATGTGCATGTGTGTGTGGTGACCTCTGTAACATGTCCTCGGAAACTCTATCTATTACAGTTTATATATCCTTTACAGTAACAAGTCCCTTGAAAGCCATCTCACTGATTCCTCTAACGATTCACCATGAAATATATAAATCCGATTTGCTCTCATAGGATAAGATTGAGGTATATTCTATGAAGAAGCATATGTGAAGTTTAATATGGTTATATTGAGCATTCAGCCAAATCACAATGACAAAAAAATAGGAAATATAGGGTTCTTACACAGCACTTCTCAACTCTCATTGGTCAGAATGGTTAATTATTTTCCTATAGCAAAAGTCTTGACAGTAGTATAGTATTAGTATTAGTATAGTATTAAAGGTCCCATATGTTACTATTTTTTTAACAAGTTAACACCAGTCTTAAAAGTGTGTTATTTAGTGTGTTAATCCAGTGCCATTTCTGTGTCGACTAATCCTGAGCCACACCCCTTTAGAAAACAGCAGAAATGACCAACAAGCTTCTAATCTATATGAGGTCACAATAGGGGACAAAATCTAATCGCCTTGTTTAAACTATTACCAGCAGCAAAATTCAAAAAGAACAAAAAGAACAAAAAGCAGAAAATAGGATTATGTTTGCACACACAATGGAAAGCCATCCAAATGTAAAAAAAAACAAAAAAAAAAAACATGCATAATGGGAGTCCTTCAATTCAAATCACAGGTTTATACAGTAATAACCTGCTAGTTCTAGTCAAATACTGTATATGTATGGATTTACAACAGTATGAAGTTGTTTAACAAATAAATGTTTTATGGCACCCTATAAGGAAACCTCTTTGTAACATTTATAGAAGGGAATTTTTTTCCTACTGTAATAATAGACACACAAAAAGGGAAATTTCTTCTATATCATTATACCTTTTAAACCATATTTACTGACTTCCTTTATTCATACGTGTGCATCGTCTTCATCACTCTAGCAGCAATAACGATGAAGATTTACACTCCAAGGTCACTTTCAACTCTATGCAGGCTTACTAACTACAGTATAGTATCTACATTTACATTTAGGCATTTGGCAGACGCTCTTATCCAGAGCGACTTACATTTTTATCTCATTACACATCTGAGCAGTTGAGGGCTAAGGGCCTTGCTCAAGGGCCCAACAGTGGCAACTTGGTGGTTCTGGGGTTTGAACCTGGGGTTTCAATCTGGGGTTTGAACCTGGGATCTGCCGAACCGTAGTCCAATGCCTTAACCACTGAGCTACCCCTGACCCATCTAGCATGCTAACTACTGTAGCTAGGAACATACTCTACAATACAAGTACCATTCTGCGATGTACAGATGATGGATTAATGACGGAATTAAGAAAAGTAACATATTTAAATATAAACAGATTTATCCACCATTTTGGTTGTGCGATGCATTGCGATTTGCAGAGTAAACCTGTTGTAGGACATCTTGCAGGAAATTTTACTCCCAGCACGAGAGGGTAAAGAGTAATCCAATGCTTTTCCCAGGACACATGAATCTACCACAGATCCCACCCAAACAAGTCCTAGAGGAATTTAACACACTCAGAGGAAAGAGCTATCCACCCTCTTCCACATACATGAGCTAACATGATTGGTTAATTTCTCTGCGATTGACTGAGGAGAGGGAGCTCATCTATGAAGCAAACTTCTGCCGTTTTAGCATGTTTTTCTGTCCTTATAATGAAATCATCAGATCGGAATAAAGAAATAATTGGCATTTACACATATGAAAATGTACTTACTTACCTGGAGTGTCAGACAAGTCATATATTTTTAAATCTGATTATGCATATAAAAGTACGCAGTAGAAACACATTTCAATAATTCAACCTTAAACTTTTCCATTTCCTACTTACCTGCTTAAGGTTGGAAAATGTCAACGCACCAAGAAAACTGATATTTGTATTATAATATTTGTATTATAATATTTGTAAAAAAAAAATAATTTTAAAGCTTTTACACTTATGTGCTCACTTACCTACAGTCATGCTGGAACAGGTGAATAAACACCAAATTCCACAGCCACAGTCTGGAAGAAGTTTAGAGCTTAGGCTATACCAGAGGGGGACTCCGGTATTGGTGAGATAGTCAGGTGTCCACAAAGAATATCTATACAGAATAAACAATATCTGTTGAGTCTGTGCGTGCATTGTTGGAGTAATTTGGATATATTGAGAAAATCTAAAAACTGTATCATGTTGCAGGGACACAAGATTGGTCTTTATTAAGCCATGTCACATGTTCCAAGGTGACAGATTTTAAACAATAATAAAAAATAAAAAAAATTATGGTCAGCGATAGTAAAATAGAGGCAAAAATGATATAGCACACTTTAGGCCATTTAAATTGTCACTAAAGCCTCTTCATTTTACAGTGCTACTTAAACATGTACTGTACATCACAAATTTATAGAAGAAAACACAGAAGGAAAAAAAGGGAAAAATAAAGAAATTAAGGAGAAAAAAGTAGAAAAAAGACAGAAAGATGAAGGAATTAATAAATGAATGAATGAAAGTATTTAAAAAATAGAGCAAGAAAATGGAAGATATAAAGTATAATGAAAGAAAGAATCAAGGAAAGAAAAAATAATTAAAATGATTCAATAAACAATTAAAAACAAAAATAAAAAAACTAATAAAGAAGGAAAGATATGCACATTTAAAAAAGTAAAAAAAGTAGATAGTAGAATGTAGATAGTAGAAAGAAATGCAGATTAAAAGAGAGAAAAAAGAAAAAAGAAGATTTTTTTAAATAATTGGTGAATGAAAATATAGTAATTAAATAAAGAAACAGAAGGAGGGAAAGTAAATAAATATATAAATAAATTAAAGCAAGTAAGAAAAATAAAGACAAAACAAAAAATAAGAAAAGATAGGAAAGAAAAAGAGAAAGAAATGAAGGAAATGGATTAATTAAAAAGGATAAAATAAACAATTAAAAGAAGAAAAATTTGAGATTTAAAAAAAGTAAATAAAAATAAAAGACAAAATAAAAGAAAGAAAAAAAAAATAGAAAGAAAAAAGAAAAATGAAAGAAGGAAAAATAGAACAAGAGATAGAAAGTAAAAAGGAAAGAAAGAAATGAATAGGTTGTTAAAAATTCATATAGAAACAATTAAAGAAGAAGAAAGACAGACTTAAGAAAAGTAAGAAAGAAAAAAGGAGAAAAAAGACAGACCGAAAGAAAGAATTCGAGAAAGTAAGAAACAATAGAAAAAGAAAGAAAGAATTAATAAACAATTGAAGAAGAAAAGAAAGTCAGATTCAAGGAAAGTAAGTAAGAAAGCAAAAAAAGGAAAATAGACAGTATTAGAGAAAGCCAAAAGGAAAAAAGAAAGATGATATTGAATGAATGAAAAAGAAATTATTAAAGAAGGACAGAAATAGACGGGAAGAAATTAGGAAAGAAAGAGAGAAAGGAGAAGAATTGAAGAAAAAAAGAAAGAGAAAAGAAAAGGTCACCCGTGCTCTACACCTCGCCTTGTTGCTTCCTTGTCATTTTTTTTTTTTTTCATTCATTATTTCAGTTCCGCAGGGTGGCGCCACACCCGGCGCGATGACTGATATAACTGGGAGCCAATCGCATTTTAGAGTGGGTGGGGTTACGGGTTGAGAAAGGCACGCGAGAGCCAATTGGATCCCGCGGTTTGAAATGATCACGGTGGAGGAGTGTACTTTGGTGTGTATGTGTGTGTATGGTGAAGTGTGTGCGTGCATGTGTGTGTGTGTGTGTGTGTATAAATGGCCGTGCAGCTCTCTCTCTCCTCCGCATGTTAGACTTTCTCCAGCGATGTGGCGTGTCGGTGCGGAGCAGCAGCACGCAGCTTGCTTTCTTTAACTCCTCCATCCTTCCATCCATCTCTTCATCCTTCTTTTCTTATTTTCCTTTTTTCCTTTTTTTGCGTTTCCCCCCTTTCCCCTGCTTGTGTCCCTTTATTTTGTGTTCAATAAACACTTCATTTGAATCATTTTTTGAGCCTTGGTTCTTAATTTGAATTCTTAACAATATTCCTTGTTTATTTATTTGTTTGTTGTTTATTTATTTCATGCTGCCGAGTTGCAGATAAAGAGAACGCGGATTGGTGCTCGTGCTCTGTGTGGCTTTATATTACTATTATTATCATTATTATTACTATCATTATTATTATTAATACTGGCTTTGAATTTCTCTCTGGACCTCGCCTAACTTTGCCTTTATTCACACGGTAAGCTCCGATTATTCATTGCTTATTTATTAATTAATCAATTCATTAATTCATTTACAGAACAGGCTCGTGCGTTTCTTTCTTTAAATGTGACCTGAGGTGTGTGCGCGTGTGTGTGCGCTCGCGCGTTTGTGCGTGGCTTTTTACAATGAAATATGACAGCTCGGGACCTGGAATAACCGTGCGCGCGCGTGTGTGTGTGCTGCGCTGATTGTGCATGCTGTGCGGCGCGTGCATCGTGTGAAAAGCGTGCATGCTGTATGCATGCATGATCAGTACCTGATATAACATAAACCCTTATACTAATACTACTATTATATATAATATGTTAAAATGGGATATTTATATTTATAATAGTATAGAATGTCACATTAATTATGATGATTATTATTAGCACTATTTTGGCATAAGAATGAGAACACAATGGCATGCAGAAGAGACGATAAAATAAGATAAGATGATTCCCTGAACCCCCGAAGCAGCTCAACCTAGAGGTCACCTCCATTTCATTTCATGCAATAAAGCGATTAAATAAACTGAACATTAGTCTATTTTCTTAGAAAGCATGGCATCTGTGGTGTTTATCTATCTGTCCATATCTACTTTCAAGCACCAATCTTTTTTATTTTATTTTATTTTATTTTTTTATCGTTTTATGGTCGAAGGAGTGTTCAATTCCTTTTTTTTAAAATTCTGCATCCCTTCTTAAGGCTCAATATAGAAGTTAAATAGATAAGCTGTTGTATTAAACATATGCTTACTCCATTAGGCAGATTTAAATAGTAACATGTGTGATGATAATGATGATTAATATTATTAATATTATTTACATGTATGATAAAGACACTAATATGTATAAAAATGTTTTATACTCTATAGTACTGTATAGTGAAATGATATGTTTGGGACTAAACGTTCATTATCTCCATGATATTTCACAGCATATATGATTAAATGCCATTTCAGGTCATGCAAAGTATAAAAGGGCGTCACGTTGGCTTCGCGGTTAGACTGTCAGGGTCTGTGTGCGCATGGAGTTGGCATGTGCTTGGTTGGTTTCATACAGATGCTCCAGTTTTCTCTCACAGTCCAAAGACATGAAGATTAGGCAAATTGGCGTTCCCAAATTGCTTGTAGAATGTGAATGCGCATGTGAATGTTGACTGAATATCCTACAACAGTCGGTAAAATGGGAATAAATACAATGGTAACCACTATTGGCCTTCATGGGCCCTAGTTGGATTATATATGCTTCTAAATGGATGGATGGAAACTGTAAAAGATTAGATTTCCCACAAATACATAATCTCATTATCATTATCTCATATATCAAATTATCCCGCCCACTTTTAAATTGCTTTATTTTTTATCATGACGAAGAAGAAATCTTATGCTGCGTTTTGATTGGCAGATCTAGGTGATTGTGTGTCACTTGATTGTCTAATTGAAAGGAATATTAATAATATTTTTTAAGAATGTCACAATAATTGCTATTATTAACACTATTTTGATGAGATGAGAACATTATAACATACACATGATAAGATAAGATGGTTCCCTGAACTCCTTTGGCAGCTCAAACCAGATGTCACCTCCATTTCATTGCAATAAAGCTATTTTGTATATGTTTAATACTCAATAGTGTTTGACTTAGATGAAGTATTTGTGATTTTAGGATTCATTATCTGCATATCATTTCACAGCATGTATACCATCACTGGTGATTAAGTATTATTTCAGATCATGCAAACAGAAAAGATTAGACTTCACAAAAATACATGATCTCATTATCGTATATATCGAATTTATTCACTTTATCCAATCAGGACAAAGAAGTACTCTGATCCTGTGTTCTGCTTGGCTTATCCTGATTGGCTAATTGAAAGAAATATTTTTAATATAAATTGTCACAATAATTAGTATCATTAATACTATTTTGGCATTGGAATGAGACATACAGATGGAAATAAACATTGGATAAGATGATTCCCTGAACCCCTGAGGCAGCTCAACCTAGAGGTCACCTCCATTTCATTGCAATAAAGCAATTTTCTTGGAAAGAATGTTTAAAGCTCTATAGTACTTGACTCAGATATTTGTGATTTCAGTATGTATTATCCCACTTCACAGCACATATAATATTATTGTTGATGAAAAGTGCCTTTTTAGGTCATACAAGCTCTAACAAATACATGATCTCATTATATTATTTTTGCTCCACTTTATCATTCCACATCAGCCAAACTTGAATTTAAGACGTTTTATTTCCCATCAAGCTTTAATCTAGTATTTGATTCGCAACACCTGAATCAGGAAGTATAATCATCACGGTGACTACTCATCCCGCCCACTTTTTAATTAATTTATCCAATCACGACAAAGAAGAACGCTGATCCAGCATTCTGATTAGTAGATCAGTGTAATAGTGTGTCTCTTGATTGGCTAATTGACATGCCAGTTTATTTAGGCTCGTCGGATTTTCGCGCCTCTGCTTTCACTCTGAGTGCGGCTTTGGAGTTGCTTTTAAACTAAAAGGAGAACTCTGCGTTTGGGTTAAGAAAGGTAAGAAAGTGGTTTTAGCGTCAGAAAACCTGTTCGTGTGTAATGCTGTGGTGTATAATTTAAAATGGCGTCTGTTTTTAAGTTTTTACGTTTGCTATGTAAAGCTAATAAAGATAACGCTGACCTTTATTTAGTTGAATAAATAATTTTAGCCCGGCTGGCTTTGTGTTTGGTGGAAATATTTTCAACTGAAAATGAGCATTTTTTTAAATTAAACATAGTTTCAAAATCGTTTATAGTCTCTTTACGCAAGGCACGTGCACAACGTAATTGATGACGTAATGACGTTCCACGTACTGCATAGTGCACTACGTACTGTATAGAATCCATTTTAATTTAGTTTTTTCACCTTACTATGATAAACATTGTCATCTACATGAATAGATATCACTAACACATCTATGTAGAATGACAAATAGCTTTTTTTTTAGTGCAAGTTACATCGTCAAGCGCTTGCAAGCAAATATGGTTACGGTTTCAGCGCTTTGCAGTTCTCGTCTCTGATTGGTCAGATTTTGGGACGCATGCGCAGAACTAATCATAGCGCGTTTCGACAAAACATCATACGCGCTGAGATGAATGCCGTATCGTTGCTATAACAACGGCTAAGTCATACGATGTACCTATTCTAGTGCTAATGTTTGTACACATGCTAATGAATTATAAAGACTCATAAGTGAGGTAATCAGTATCTACCTTTCCTTATTGCTTATATGCAATAAAATGATTTAATTTTCTTGTTTAGACTTTAATTTTCATTCTTTGTGCTTTAACTCTAGACAACCCTGCTATATAACTGTTTGGCTCACTTGCTAATGGTGTTAGGCTAACAAGTTAGCTAGCTTAGCATGGACAGCCTGTATCTAAAGGGTCATTCTGTCAGCACAGCCTCTGTTCAGTCTTGACATTTTATTTCCGCTGAAACATCACATCTTAAGGTTTTGCTCCTATTCTACCTCAGTTTTAATTTTAATGTTGGTTGCGCATCATACGTTTGAAATAATTTCTCTGCCCATTTAATATTGTAGAATGTTCAAGAAACAAGTTGCATCTTATGAGTCGTGTGTAATTCTAATGTTGGTTGCGCATCATATGTTTGAAATAATTTCTTTGCCCGTTTAATATTGTAGAATGTTCAGGAAACAAGTTGCATCTTTTGAGTCGTGTGGGTGTTTTTGTCCCTAAAAGTCGCCATACTTGAAGAAAGTGTAAGACTTTTTAGAAAAATTTAGCTTAGTTTGTTAGCATACTTGATGTTTTTCCTGGAATGAAGGCTCAAACTTTATTAAAAATGTTAACTTAAAAAGAAAATAAAAAACTTTCTGAAATGTTAAATGTTTGAAGCCTAAAATTAATGTTTGAGCTCAAATTTAGATTTATTTAGATTCTTTTTAAGTTTCAAAAGCTTTATAGTCTTCTATACGCTAATTAATCAATATTAACCAGTATTATCAATTTCCAAAACTATATTTTTTTTATCTGGAAAATTCAAGTAAATGTAGTAAAATTTGGAAGACATTAAACCTTTCCACCATCCTTGCTAACCGTTTTTGGTACCCATGGTGCTCTGTCTTTACTAAATCATGCACAAAATGTGAAAATTCCACAAAAACATGTAAACTCTCATCACTTTTCCCAACCGATGCGGTCAAGTTTTGATCGGCTTCCGTACGTACGCGCATCATAGCCAGCATACGCCTCGGCTCATTCGTTCATATGCAAAATGCTTAAAATTTCCGGTAAATTTTTGGTTCTTATTGCTAAAGTTCATGAGGAGGCGTGTTTGTACGGGGAGGTACAGCTGAACCAGTAATCTAGCTGTTTTTTTTCTTTAAAGTAGGTGTGGCTATACGAGTCATTTAACAGAGCCAATCAATGTAATGGTTACCATGTATAGTGTATAGACGGAAGAAACTAAAACAAAAAGGGTGAAACAGTGTGGATTACTCAAAAAAAAGTGGATTATGAAAACAATCTCCAAAAATCAATGGACAGATTTATTCTTTATGCAGGAAATTTAAAATAAATGGCAATAAATATTATTGAAATCCTAAATTGCTTATTTTTACGACTGCATATACAGAGATCTTAATCCTAACACAAACTTGAAAAATTTGTTGACCAGACATTCATTACTCATGGTCTGTATGATGGCCCTCTCGTAATCACATAGCTGAAGTTCTCTCTCACATAATAAACTTAATACATTAAGTATTATGTTATCAATAATATACAGTTGTATAAAGTATGTTAATTTCCTGCTACACATTATGTACAGACTTTCTGAATTCTTGTAGTTGCTTACCGTAAAGTGAAGGATGGGTTTACTGTATATTAAGATGCTCATAATGTGTAGTAGATGTTTCCTGTAATATATAAAACACTAATACGAGACTAATTTTAGTTCTGTGGCACTTAACCAATTGCATACTCTGTGTTAAATGCTCTGGTTTGATTGGTCAGATGATACGATCTCATGATCTGATGATGATCTGCCCTGTTTTTACGTTAATGTTAAGTCAGATTTTTGTCCTTTAGAATTCCCAATCCAATCTGGTTCGGGTCGCGTAGCCGTGTGTGAGATAAATGTCACACCATGTGACAGTGCAGGAGAGTAAATTAACGAAAACGATCTTTCCGCCGCTGCAGACTCGAGCGCTTCGTTACCGAGTTTCGCCATCATGGCTTTTAGAACGGAAAGTTGATTAAACTGAGTGTAATCAGCGTGCGCTTATTTCAGTCTGTTCATCATTGTGTCGGTGTCCTGGACTTTGTATTTCTGGGAAATGCAACACAATACACTGTAAAGGGTTCAACAGCACGGTGTGTATGTGTCCTTCTCTTTCAAGGGTTTGTTTCGGGGAAACTGGCATACTAAGATGAAGAAAAGTATAAGATCACAATTCATGAATGAGACAAGAAGTGAAAGTCAAGCTTCATTAAATGGACTCTTAAACCAAAGTAAATTGTAATTATATCCATTTTATTTTACTTTTACGTCTTAAGTAAAAATGAGCCACACTGTTTTTTTCTCTCTCTCTCCCAAATTTTCTCAATGTTCAGTGTTTTAGCTTGTATTAAAAAAACCCCACAAAGAGCTGAAGAAAGGTAGGCTAGCTACTTAACAAACCCACCTTTAACCTACTGTAGTATCATGGTGAAATTAACGCTCTGAATTAGAAGGCCAAGACATGCTATAGTTAGCATTAGTATTTATCCTGTTTGCCAAAAAGTAACTATCTTTTTTAAATGGTAGGTTTAAAAACCACACCTGAGCTGTAGTGTTTTTGCATAATCAGCTTGGAACCGTTTCTCATTGCGAAAGCAGTTAGATGTAAAATGCAAATCACCTGTACATGTTTTAGGACTGCTGTCAGAACGTTTCCGTCATACAGTAAATAGACCATTGCTGCTTCAATCAGGAAAGATAAAGGTGGATTTTAGCTAGCCATTTACCATGGCTTATCTGCTTCTCAGGAACATTGTGACCATCATGATTAAAAGACAAATCTGAAGAGTGGGATTTTAATTTTATTTTTTAAGTAGGAAAAAAAATGGAGTGGGCGTTTGTCCTTGCATGTATGTGCACTACTGTCCAGAATAATCCGAAGGTGAATCTTGCATAATAGTTTCTTTTTAAACGAGCAGTTTGTTTATAGACTCCAGGCTTATCGATTCGCTTGAATAAAATGGTGCAAAATTTAAATCTGTAAGAATCGGTCCTTGTTTAAAAAAAAAAAAAAAAAAATCTAATCGTGCCTCAGTAGAGCTGGGCGATATGATGACTAAATATTCACAATGTGCAAAGAAACGCGCTGTTTAAGCTTTAGGTTTTGTTTAAATTGTTCAGGCTCCTTTACAGTTTTCCATACCTTAAGTCTTTGGTTGTGCCGCTAGAATTGTTTAAACTAAATAAAGTGAAAGTGCGTCATTATGTAATCAGTTAATGATTAGTTATTGTATGTAATTTTTTATCAGGAAATATAAATACATTTTTTGGTTAAAACATGTTTTTCCTTTTTCATATTGGTTTTTTAGTGTATTACTTTTAAACAAGAGATCTAAACTAGATTTTTTTTCTGTAGTTCAAATAGTACTGTTTGTAAGTTTAACTATATACCGCTATTGATGAGCTGATTGTGTGAGACCTATAAACTTTTACGTTAAGTCTGACGTAGTGCTGCATAATTTAATAATTGAAAAATTGTAATTGTAACTTATTAACAGGTTGTTTAACGATATTTATCAATTCAATTAGACGTTTTACATTGACTATCTCTATTATTTCCCATACTATTTGCAGTTAAATAATCGCACAGATCCATAAATTGTAATTTAATTTTTTTTGATGTGATCAATTGTGCTTTGATTCTTTTAATGTTTGATGTTCCTGAAAGATGCCAAATGCCGCGCTTTTGTTCTTTATAATGTAATTAAGTGGTGTGTTTGATATTGCACTGTGCATTTGGCAAAAACGAACTTGGCAAATAATTTGCTTGTACCACACAGGATGCTGTGCTACTTGCTGGTATGTTATAATTTAGAGCGCCACCTGTAGAATGGTAGAGAATTTGCAACTTTTTACCACCACAAATGCAAACGTATTAAAACAGTAGGTGTAACAATACATGACTTGGCAGACAATCTTTATATTTATTTCATATGAACTTAATTTTGTTTTTAAATTGGTTTCCCCCTTCATCTCTAACTTATACCAGTATTAGCAATGAGTTCCTCACCCAACTTGATATCCCAGTAGTTGACTTTTTAAGTATATTTATTAAGGTTTTATGCTTGCTACTGTTTGGTGAAGAAAATGTATTTTTAATTTAATGGGTCTTGTGTAATCTGTGTGGCTGTGTTTTTGGAGCGGTGTGGTCTTGGCTTCTATAGGGGAGTGAAATTAGAACCATAGGTGCGTCTTGATTGGCCTGAAGTACACTGCACAGCCATGTTAAGTGTGATCCCTGTGGTTTGGAATGGGAACTGCTAACGGTGTAGGGACTGACTAAACAACGGGTCTTTACTTCCTTAGAAAAGAAAATGAAAAATTTTCCATCAGTCATTGCGACTCGCTGGTGCATCAAAAAAAGGAGATTTACATATTTACCATTTATTATCAAGGACGACATAATGACAATTTTAATCTAATCAAGTAAATCCTTATTATTCTATTGGCTAGTATTCTGTGAAAAATTAAATAAATAGATAAATATCTGTGCATTTTGTAAAACAATCAAATTATAAACAGTTTGAGTATGTATTTTATAGAAGTATGTTTTTCCCCATTCAATATTTCAATATTCAATAAAATAAATATTGAATATAAATATTCAATATTTAACGTCCGTTAGCAGCGTGCACGCATCACGAAAATAAACTACTGAACAAATTTTAACTGGGTTTTTCCAGCTTTAGGCCACACAGGCTTTGTTTCATCGCGGTCAGCCCAGGGGATCCAGGGGAAGAGAAGATATCCTACTTTGAAATTTAAATAAAAAAAAAAACCTCTTATCGTAACAATAGAAAATCGACCTTGAAAAATAAATCAGTTCATCTCCAAATTTAACGCTGTACATATTTGTATTTATTTTTTTAAATGTGCCTGAGTGTGCAATAAAATTCCACGTGAACGAAGTCGTGGGAACATCTAGTAGCAACATAAATAAACAAAATTAGCTACATGTGCAAACCGTAACAAACATGACACGGTTCAATATACATCTGTGACAAATTGAGTTAATGCAAATAAATTGTCCATTAGATGTAAATGCAGTAAACATTTCATGTTGTAGTAACAGCAGCAGCGAAGAAAAAGTTCTTCTGCAAAATGCAGGTTTGTGTTCGTGTATGTTTCAGTCCGGTCCCAAAGTATTAAGGAGTTGTACAGCATGTGAGAAGAAACTGTCGGTCTGTAGGTAGGGCCTGAATGTTTCGGTGTTTCTCCACCCCAGATGGGTGTGTGAGGGATGTGTACGATCAGGCACAAATGACAAGAGGTCTGTTACTATCACAAATTAATAAACGACCAGGGATCTGTTCTTTGTACGTCGCTTGACACATCCGAGATGAACTGGCACATCTCAGATGAGGTCATCGTGCTAATTACGATCTGGCTTTTTTGTTGTTTTTTTGAGCTTACCTGTTGTTGGTTACTATAGCTGGATTGAGTTGTCTAGGATTATTGCACGTTCGTGTGTTGGTTTGAAAGGCGTTATTGCATCGACAGTAGAAATACTGATCACTACCCCTTGGTTGACGAAATGGCACAAGAGCGGCTCAATTTTTTTTTTGGCCCCCCTGCAATGTTTTTTTGGAAATATCTCCATAACCACAAATGAGAGCCAAATTCTGATTGCAGAATTTGAATCTACATGAAAAAATACATGGATTTACCCAGTTTCATCTCCATATGACATAGCAAGTGAGTTATCAACGAAAAGAGGATTTCATAAAGGGGCGTGGCACGTCTCGAAGCGCGTCGAGGCCAAAAATCAAGATGGCTGCCATTTTTTTAATGAGAGTTGAGACAAAAAATTGGGGTTTTATTTTCATGGCAATACCAACAGTTGGTGAAAAAGTGGAACCCACTGGTTGATTTTGAGATGTAATCACCCAAATGTATATTTTTTCAAATACATGTATACTTTTATAGTGTTTATTTTATTTAAAAAAAATTGTTTCGTCCAAGTATTATATATAAATATTTATTTGCATATTCATGACAAACCCCTTAAAAATAAATGTCACAAAATAAACATTATACAAGGCTGTCTCGTGCCTAGGCTTCATTATAATAGTAATATCATATTTATTAATAATAAACCTATGAATTTATGTTCTAATATAATATTTGATAGCGATTGTGTGTGTATATATATATATACATGCAAGGTACTTTTCCTTTCTCACTTGAGTCAGTCCGCGTCAGTCGTGCTCTTTAACCAATCAGATGTCACCTCGCCATTTCAACCAATCACAACCCGCCAGGAGCGCAGCCTAAATCCTGTTTACATAAAAAAAAACCTGCTCACCTCTCTGGTCTCTTTCCCACTATTGTCTACAGTCTCTCTCTCTCTGGTCTCTTTCTCGCTACTATCTACAGTCTCTTTCTCGCTACTATCTACAGTCTCTTTCTCGCTACTATCTACAGTCTCTTTCTCGCTACTATCTACAGTCTCTTTCTCGCTACTATCTACAGTCTCTTTCTCGCTACTATCTACAGTCTCTTTCTCGCTACTATCTACAGTCTCTTTCTCGCTACTATCTACAGTCTCTTTCTCGCTACTATCTACAGTCTCTTTCTCGCTACTATCTACAGTCTCTTTCTCGCTACTATCTACAGTCTCTTTCTCGCTACTATCTACAGTCTCTTTCTCGCTACTATCTACAGTCTCTTTCTCGCTACTATCTACAGTCTCTTTCTCGCTACTATCTACAGTCTCTTTCTCGCTACTATCTACAGTCTCTTTCTCGCTACTATCTACAGTCTCTTTCTCGCTACTATCTACAGTCTCTTTCTCGCTACTATCTACAGTCTCTTTCTCGCTACTATCTACAGTCTCTTTCTCGCTACTATCTACAGTCTCTTTCTCGCTACTATCTACAGTCTCTTTCTCGCTACTATCTACAGTCTATCTCCCTGGTCTCTTTCCCACCATTGTCTACAGTCTATCTCTCTGGTCTCTTTCTTGCTACTATCTACAGTCTCTTTCTCTCTGGTCTCTTTCTCTGGTCTCTTTCTTGCTACTATCTACAGTCTCTTTCTCTCTGGTCTCTTTCTCTCTTGTCTCTTTCTTGCTACTATCTACAGTTTCTTTCTCTGGTCTCTTTCTTGCTACTATCTACAGTTTCTTTCTCTGGTCTCTTTCCCGCCATTGTCTACAGTCTCTTTCTCTCTGGTCTCTTTTTTGCTACTATCTACAGTCTATCTCTCTGGTCGCTTTCTTGCTACTATCTACAGTCTCTTTCTCTGGTCTCTCTACTATCTAGTCTCTCTCTACTGTCTACAGTCTCTCTCTGGTCTCTCCCTCTCTACTATCTACAGTCTCTCTCCCTCTCTTGTCTCTCCCTCTCTCTCCCTCTGTCCTGTCTACAGTCTCCCCCTCTCTCTGGTCTCTTTCCCTCTACTATCTACAGTCTCTCTCTGGTCTCTTTCTCTTTATCTACAGTCTCTTTTGTCTTCCTCTTTACTATCTACAGTCTTTTTCTTTCTCTGGTCTTTCCTTCTCTTCCTCTCTACAGTTTCTCTGGTCTCTCTCTCTGGTCTCTTCTTCTGTACAGTCTCTTTCTCTGGTCTCTTCTTTTGTACAGTCTTTTATCTCAGTTTGTAGTCTGTTTTACAGTTTCTTTTATCTACACTCTTTCCATCTCTACTATCTCTACTGTCTCTACTAGACTCTCACAGTCTGTACTCTCTCCATCTCTACTGCCAACAGTCATACTCTCTCCGTTCTCTCTTCCTCTATCTTAGTCATCTAGTCATACTCTCTATACTCCCTCCATCACTACTGTCTCCAGTTGTACATCGGCTCTAACTTTGCTGCATGGTGTAGAGTTTACGGCTTTGAGCTGTGCAGCGTTGTAGTTATTTTTAAAGGCTGTAACTGAATAGGGATCGGGATATCGGTCTGGATTTAATAAAAATTTTGATTATCCAGGTATCCCGCGTTTAAAAATATTGATTGTATACTGTATTTTTTAGTCCTAGTTGCGGTTTTATTTTAGCATTGTTTTATCAGGTTTACAACTGAACTGAACATGAGTAATTTATTGTAGCTTGTTCCTTAACATTTAAGCCCAATCCAACACACCTACCCCTCGCCCCTTCCCCTTGTCCCTTGAAACGAAGTGGAAAGGGGAAGGGTTACAATATTTCGCCTAAGAAATGGGACACCGCTACAACACTCTTATACGTCATCATGCGTATCCGTTCATTTACATGTACACATATGGCCTTAAGCAAAACAAACAATGCGTTATTAAATGCTCGGCAAACTGCCGTTCTACTAAACTTTCATATTTGTTTGTAGCATGCAGTAAAGTGTATATAACATAAAAATATATTTTTGTAATATCGTGCAATCGGTGCTATCCGCTAGCAAACTTGAGCGATTTTTCACGTGAACACGCCAAACGGAGGGGTAGGTTAGGGGAAATATCATCTTAATTGGAGCCTTAGCCCCTTAAAGCACTGGCACACTGTCTGTTTTTAGTTAAAAATAGATGAACTTAAGAAGATATAAAAAATAAAAGCTTTCATTAAAATAGATCAAAGATTAAAATAAACTTAAAAAAGACTTAAGAAACGGAGGGGTAGGGCTAAGTGTAGGGGTAAGGGGTAGAATTGGGATTGGGTCTTTTCACCTTAAAGCCACTACAAACTAACTTCCAACACAAGTTTAACATTTTAACTTCAGATTAAATAAAATAAAGCTACATCGTTACTGAGCAGCTCGTATCTCTGTCCTATCATTTGCCGTAATTATTATTTTTAACCAACTTTGCAGAAAGGAATGTGTGTGAATAGTTTAGTCACCCTGTTACCTGAACACTCCTTTATAAAGAAATAGTGACATTTTACTTTTTTTTTTCTTTGATCTTTCTTTCTCCCACTTTTTAGTTATCCTGCTTGTTATCTTGTTTTTTGTGTCATGACCGAAAGCTGAAGCGGGAAAGCGTTAGACTGGAAATCATCTCTGTGAACACAAAAAAACTCCCCTTTTTTTTTTTTTAATTCAAGTTTTAACCCACAGCTCATTCCTGTTAAAACAGTTTCTTTGTCTGTCCATGAGGTTTTACACACTTTTTATGTATCCTGGTGCGTGTTTAAAGATTTGTTGTGTTGAAGTGACTATAAAAACGAGGTGTACAAACTTGTGATGCATTATTGAGGATGAGCATTTAAGTTGTTTAAACCTTTCGAACACAGGAATCGAGAGAGAAAATGAGAGAGAGAGAGAAGAGCAGCGCTGTCCATTGTTCCTTAATATTTTAGTGTTAACTCATGAAAAGTTTTGTGTATATATTGGCATGAAAAAAGCCATAAAAAATTTGCGGAGTATATTTGTGGATTTTGCGGGGTGTCCATGTACAATTATGTTCTGTGGAAAAGTCCGCCAACGAATGAGGACACAAACTTTTTGGGGGTAAGCTTTTCCTTGTTCTCTTCCTCAAAATTGTATGAAAACAAAAAAAAAAAAAAACTTTTCAGTGTACTCAACCATTCCAAAATTCTTTCTCTCAGTCCTGCTTGTTGGTATCTCCAAACATTTAACTCCTGCTTCATCTGTCAAACACGCCGAGGTCAGAAATGATAGAAATCTGATTAATATGTTTTAATTAAATAAACTTGTTCATGGTGGTGATTTTTTTTTTTTTTTATTGAATCATGCATGTTGCACAGAAGAAGGAAAAAAACTGCTTAAAACGGTGACATGTTGGCAACTGGGAAGGATTTTTCTTCTGGAGGATTCCAGACAAGTTTTAAGTTCAGGAACCAAAGAGAATGAATAGTTTAATTGCGTCTGATCGCAACACGGCTTAATCTTTATACAAGGATTTTAAGACATTGAAGTTTTTCTTCTCAGGTCTTGCTTTACTTTTCCTGCTTCTTTTTCTTCCTCTTCATTTCTTGTTCTCAGTCACGTTTCTTCCATCTCATTAATTTTTCCCTTTCCCTTCTCTCCCCTCCTTGTTCTTCTTTCCTCAACCTCATTCTTCATTTCTTATTCTACCTCATTCCTCATCAGTCCCCCACTTTCTTCCTCTGTATTAATTCTTCCTCCTCTTAATCTTCCCCCCCTTTCATGTCCTTGTCCTTTATCTGTACCTGTATTTTATGTCTTTATAACGGATAAAGAATAGCGATGCGTGGTTTATCAAGTGATCACGCGGTTATTGCTTGTTTTAGTTAAGCTTTTATTCAATTAACGGGGGAAAAAATAAACACGACTAGCTTGCTCTGTGGCTTATTATTACTTATTTCGGAGTGATAAAATTTTTTATAGCTAAAATATTTAAATATAATAGTAACTAAATGCCGTCCTGATGCAGGTTTTTGGCAGATTATTTCCAAAACTCAATCATCCCACAGGCCTAGATTTTTATAAAAATTTTTTTTTTTTTTTTTTTAAAGTCAAATCAGCTCCTCCGTAGAGTTGATGCGTCCCGACAGCCGGAGCTGCACGGAGAAGCCGTTAACCCGCATGTTGCGCACGTGGGCGGGAAGATCACTTGGCATGTTCCTTCCCGGATTATTTTTGCCTCGCAGCTTGCTTTAACACCCGCAGCAATGGCAAGAAGTGTGACCGTTTTCAAGCTTTTGCTTTGGATCATGCAGGGTTTTAACCCTCAATTCACCAGATCAAGCTTTTAATTTTAAAAAGCTCTTCCACATCAGAGTGTTTGAAAGCCCTCGCCATCAAAAAAAATAAATAAAAAATTCCCCCTCCTCTCGCCGGGTTTTAGTTTGTGTGTGTGTGTGTTAACTCGTCTCCAAATCAGCCTTGTGATGCAAATTAGATTTTGGATTAAGTTGCTTACTTTGATTATATAAATTCAGAGTTACTCTGGCTAAGAGTTGTGTCGTTGCTCTAAACAGGAAACGCTGTTTAATTTTTGCTACGATGTAAAAAGCCAAGGAGACTCGAGACGGTTACTGGCAGAATAAATCAATCAAGTACCAGATCTAAGTTTTGACTCGTGCGTAGGTGTGAGCGTTTTTCGTTTCATTTATTAATTTTTTTTATGCTTTCTTTTCTACAGCGATTACAGACGACGCCTGAAAATAACCCGTCTGCTTTATTAGATAATATTAATAATAATAATAATAATAATAAGCTTACATCGGAAGTGATAATCATGGGTTTAATGAGTGACCGCCTCGACAGTGATCAGGGAACGATGGGGTCACACTTCGCTGTGTTTCGATGCCTCTTGCTCATCAACTTGTAGTTGAAGAGATGGTCACAATTTAACAAGCAGGAGTTTGTTTGATTTGGGTTCTACTATTTTATTGGAGACTTTAAACTTCGAAACTTACAGTATAAAATGCAGTGAAAAGCTTAAACAACCTTAAATGAAATTTCTTTACGATGGAATAAATTTTGCACAAAAGTACAACTTAAATTAATGATTTTTTTTCTTCAATAAAAGCAAAATAATTGTTTTTAAAAACAATGAAAACTATAAAGTTGTAGGTTAAAAATTTTGCAAAAAATTGACAAGTTACCAAAATAAAGTTTACAGACTATACAGAAAGAAATTTGTAAAAAAAAAAATGTCTAAGAATATAGAAGTGTAAAGATGTGCTGACAGCAGCGGTTCAGTAAGATTGAATTAATATTTAATAAATTTTTTAACTTGTGATCTTTCATTTTCTTTTAAGGTCTGTGAAGCAATGTTTACAAAAAAAAGTATATAAATCGCACAACTTTAGATTGATTAACATTTTATTTAAACATAAGTGCAAAAATGGTTCTCTATGAAACTTTATTCATTTATTTTGACGTATTGATACCGACACTGAAACGGCTCCGATTAAGCGTTAAACACAAGTAGAAGTGGTGCTTTGTTCAAAAGCTGTGTTTTTTGTGTGTTTTAACAGGGTAAACCTCCAGCAAGAAGAGCCGTTAGAAAACGTAAACTTAGAAATGTAGACCGTCTGATTGGGTAAAAGAGTACGATCTGTTAATTAACTGGCTTCATGCCTAGTTGTTTAGTTTATTTAAAATAAAACCTCTTCGTGTGTCTTAAACGCAAATGCATATCTCTGGTGTTGGACTCGCGTCACTTCCGGTGTGATCTGAAATGCGTTTCAGCTAAAATCCATCCAAGTTTAAAGGTTTGACTTAAAACGTTGAATTAAACTGAACATTGTTCACAAATAATGTTAGTCAGTGATTTTTAGAAAGGGGTTGAATGTTTGCTCTTCTGTTTCTGACGTGAAAATGTCGGCCATCTTGTGATAAGTGTTTGCTGCGAAGTCACTCACAATCCTGTTTTTTCCGTCATGACTGTTCGTTTACTATGAAGTCCTTCCACCTTCCTCAAACCAGTGTGTTTTACAGACTGTAATCCTAAAACTCTGAGGTGCGTCTTACACTCTCTCTCCATATATAAACTCCTCCTACACTCCAAACCCTCAGCATCTTGTCACTCAGACTAACAGCTATTTATACGTGATGTTTTGATCGCCGCGGTCTGATCTCCTTCCCCCCCCACCCGGTCTGCTGCACAACACTCACACACACACCAACTGCTGTTCCATTTGCTGCATGGCTGAATAAAGGCTTGTTGCATCATTTTTAAGAAATTGAATTAATCTGACCGATGCATGAATAGAAATACTCGGCGTATGATTAATTAGACAAAAAAAAAAGGTGGAAATAAAAGCACCAGAGACTGAACCGTTTAGAAGACTGTCGTTAACCTTGAGTCGGAAGAGATTATGTAAAGCGGCGTTGGTTTTAACCTGTTGTCTACTTTGCTTTTAGTTATATCGACAGTCATAAAAATAATTTGAAAACATATAAATTAGCTTACATTATTTTTGCTAGCAATCATAGAATCAATTATACAGAATATAATTCTCTATAAAGAAATGTACATTTAGCTTCAAAGATCATTTGTAACTACAGGTAATTAAGTAATATAATATATTTAAAAAATTAAATAAATAAAAAAATTCCACATTGCAGTGATAAAACCTTAGTTTTTTTCTTTTTTTAAATCATTTTTTTTTATCTAAGTCACTTAAATGCTTTATCACCTGAAGCATGTTTCTCTTATTTTATTTTTGTTTTATTTTAGGAATATAATTTTATATATATATATATATATATATTTTTTTTTAAGGCTGCTTAAAAATGTCACTTATTTAGATGCATCACCTTAAGCATGTTTCTCTCTATCAATTTCTTTATTTGGCCATGCACTAATAAAAACCCCAAATATCTTGGATTTTTTTTGCCTTCAGATTTACAGTATTCTTGCATTTTTTGCCCATGCATTTCTTAAAAACCATGAATATCTTCGAATATATATATTTTTCCTGATTATTTATTGATTTTTATAAAACGCCCAAATATCTTGGTTCCATTTTTTTTTCAGATTTATTTTATTAATTTATATATATATATATGTATATATATATATATATATATATATATATATATATATATAAATTTATTTTTTTATCTATTAATTTTTTGCTCATGCACTTGAAAAGCATGAGCAAATATATTTTTTTAGTTAGATTTTTCTTAAATTTTTTTTTAAAGCCACTGATCACTTTTAGACGCTTATCACCTGAAGCACATTTCGCTCTGACTTCATCTCTGTAAACTGGATAACGTATGTGTGTGTGGATAACCCGTATTTCAATACGTCATGTTCTATAAATGAGGTATCGTTCTTAAATCTTCATTATTTCCGCTTTTTATCTTGCGCTTTGTCTCAGCTGCGTTGCCATGTGGTTGCGCTGCACGACAAAAGATTATTTATTTATTAATTATTATTCTTTTTATTTATTTCATTCGTACATGTTACTCATCCCTAAAAACTTAACACAAACTTGCAATGCGGTCCATCAGGATGTCTCCTCACGTTCCTTTCTAATAAACGCCCGGCGGTTTGTTTGAGGCCTCGCCCCCGTGATGGCGCGCGACGTCCAGCGCTTGAGCAATGAAGGATCGATGCAGCTCCCTTTCAAGGTGTGAAGAAATAAGCCCACTTGTGTCCTTCACACCCCCTCGAAGGCCGAGATGGAATGTTATCCAACTGTTCGTCATTCATCCTTAGAAATAAAGCCTCCCTCAAGTAGGCCAGAACATTCCGTGTGGTATTTATTTATTTATTTATTTATTTATTTATTTATTCATTTGTTTTTATTAATTTATTTTGACCTGCTCCATCATTTGAAGTTACTCTGACCCAGGAGCATGTTGTGAGTTTATTATTAATCTATATTTGTTACACACTGCTAAAATCCACTGTGATAAAGCCCCAGGATGGTGAATTTCAGCTCAGAGGTCTGATTTAAAGGTACACGCTGTTTTCACATGGACGGTAAATATAATAAAAGTACACAATGTGTTTTGCAGTTTTAACTTAGGCATGGGGTAGGTCGAGAGGTTTGGAGGTGGTGTGTGTTTATAGTGATATGGGTGTAGAAAGCGCCCCAGTGTTGGCCTGTTACATGCAAAGACGTATAAAGTAGCTTCTGAAGTGATAAAGATTAAGACACAGATTCCTAATTTTTCTTGGGCTTCGAAAAGCGTTCCCCTGGTTATTTACGTTCCCAGATGTGGTTATCTTGAAGTTGCTCAGAGATGAACTACAGGAGTTGGAGACGGGTGTACGAAGGCGTTTAGCAGATTCATTGGTTGGAAGTTGGATTTTTTTTCCCCCTTGTTTTTAGTAAAAGTTCAAATATCTTGCTTAGATATATTTTTCTATTTAATTTTCTTTTTATTTTAGGAATATTAATTTTTAATATCTTATTTAGTTGCGTCATCACCTGAATCACGTTTCTTTATTTATTTATTGGCCATGCAGTACTAATTTATATATATATATATATATATATATATATATATATATATATATATATATATATATATATATATAAATATATATATATATATATATATATATATAAATCTATTTTTTTCCCATATTTATTTTGCACATGCACTTCTTAAAAACCCAGAATATCTTCAGTTTAGTTTTTTTTTTTTTTTTTTATATAAAGTTTATTACCCACCATTTTTTTTTTTTTTTTTTTTCATTTAGTCTGAGCTGCGTTGCTATCTGGTTGCGCTGCACAACAAAAGAGGGTCTGATTAATTATTATAAGTTTCTGTAAATATTCACATCCATTTGTTATAATGATTACCTGCTACACAAATAAACTTATCTATCCCATCGTTGCACCAGTGCCATGGAGTTTTCTATAAACATCAGTGGATTTTTAGGCGTTCGTTTACGAGAAAGTCCCGATTTTGACCAACATTTCGTGTATGGAATTACCTGTCGGGTTTAAGCTGCTACAATGTTTACGAAGTTTAACAGATTCCCTTCTCCAGACCGACTTGTAGGAAGAGATCTACATTTAAAACCCTTCCTCAATGCAGGTCGTCCCAAAGTCCAAGTTACGAACATCCGTAGATGCGAACAAATTGCGGAAATGGCTCATGTGTTTTGCACAAAGAAATAGACACTGCAGTGAACCAGATAGCAATATTTACAACTATATACACTATTATTTTTTCCTATGCTTGGCATGGTATTTGTTTTAATGCCATGAGACAACAATTTCTACCTGAACAAACTTTTAAAGAAACTTACTAAAACTTATCTGAAAGAAATAATTTTTTTTACAAAAGTGCATCTAAAAAAAACATGTATAAAATCTTGTTCTTCTGGCCAAGGCCATATTATAATATAATCATTTATCCATATTTAATTTTATTATTTAAAATGTAGATATTTTACATTTTAAATCCCTTACATTATATTTATAACTTAATATTATATTGGTTTGTATAAATTGGTTGAATGTTTAATATGTATCTCCCATGAAATAGCCTGTGAAGCTGATATGGCAATAAACCCTAATACAAACATGCATGGTATTTGTGTCAAAGGTGTACAAGAATCACTTTGTCAAACTAACAAACAAATCCGACTTACGAACACAACTCTCTGATTAGTTAGCTTGCCAGTCAACATTAAGAACAATACAAGAAAGTACCCTTTCTATTTATTTTTCAAAACCATCTTGATGCATCCTATTACTCACCTTGCGTCACTACAAATTATTTTTTCGAAAATATCTTTAACGTACAGACACTTCAACTTTACAGTTGGTTGTTTATTTTAGGTTTACACTGTTTACTGTAGATGTACAGTAAAAATATTTAGTTTTTCACTCTGATGTTTAGTTTCATGTTCTCAGCCCTCTGGACTTTTATGGCATTTTGTGGGCGTCACCACATGCAGATGAGCATGACTTTTATTTTTTTTTTTTCATATCCGTTATTGTGAACCTGATCTAAAACTGGTGTGGTGTTTAAAGTTATGTAATAAAAATAAATACATTTTGTTTGAACCAACTTTATTTGAAGTAATAAAGTTGGTATCAAGTTGTTGTATAGGTTATTAAACTCACTTTGCTGGTGAACAAAAAAATATATAAACTATAAAAATAAATAATCCAGCAGTCAGGATATAAATTCTGAAATTCTTGAAGTCCTGATGTGTCAGACTTTTTAAAATAATTTTTTTAATTTAATTCGGTTCAAGAATAAAGGACGTATTAAAAGCATGGACAGCGTCCTCCTCAGGTTTGGTCCTTTTTAAAAATAAAAGGAGGAAAAAATAGCTTAAGTAATCATTACACAGAAAAGAGTATTATTTTTAGACCTTAAACTAAGGATTTAAGGTTGCAGTTTAATATGCAAATATATACGATACGCTGATGTACGTTTATCAGAACATAGAAACTAAATCTGATGAAAAGTGGACCTGTCTGTCCTTCCTTCCTGAAGTCCTTTTCGGTCTCTTTTATTAGGTCTGCTCTGTAACGGCAGGATGTTGGCCAACGTTTTCTTCCCTGTTGAATTAAAAAGGTGAAATTACAGAGGCAGAGGAGCGTAGGAGCTCGGATAAATAAATAGCCCTTCCTCGTCTTTGCAGTTTTTTGCTGCGCATAGCTTTTTTTTTTTTTTTTTTTTTGTGTCTGGCTCACACTCAGCCTTTCTTTTCCTCGGGCTGTATCGAGCTTTTCACAGGCTAAAGATGTGCTCTCTGTAGAGCGAATTCAGATGCAGCGGGATTGGATCGATTCGCCCTTTTGTAGTCGTCGGACGTGGTTAAATTAGAAAGCGTGGTGTGTGCGTGTGTGATGGCGCAAAAAGAAACCTTATTATACAAATCTGCATTATTGTCAATCAGAACGGTGGGATTTTTACTGTAGCGTCAGCTTCCTCTGAGTGAAAGGGGTTTTTATTACTCAACCTCAATTATTACTTCTATTTAAGTCTCAATTCATTCACATGTTTAAACGGGGACATGTGGGGGGGTCATTTACATTCAGGGTTTTTTCAACGAGAAGCGTCCTTGCAACCGAGGACGAGTCCGGTGTTTCATCACCCAGTGATTTTTTTTTTTTTTTTTGCTTTTTAAAAATTATGTTTTTTTTTTTTTCTTGGTTTTTTTTTTCCCCACCTTAAGTTTGATTGAAAAAAAAAAAAAACCTGGCAAAAAATTACACGGCTGGTTAAGAGAGAGAGAAAGTGTCCGAGACACACGTGATAAAGCCAGTCGAGTATAGGGAGTAAATTGAACGTGTGTTTTGAGTTGCAGCATTATTTTTATTATTTTTGCTTGTTGCTGAACTGAGCCAAAGGACAGAGCTGTAGAGTTGGAGAATTCCCAAGCGTCTCATCTTGTTTTTGTTTTTAAAATTATTTTATGGTTACGATGCCTCATTCCCCACTTTTTTTAAACGTCACTTAAAACCGATATTTTTTAATGAGGCAATACGAATAGGAATACGAATTTTTTTTCCCCTCTACGTAATCACAAAGTCTCTGATAAATAACGCTATAGATGGTAGTCCTTTGTGTTTAATCTAATCTTTAGTCTTTAGCTCTTCAGTAAGCGTTGATTGTCCAACATTTTTCCTGATAACGTTCCAATACTGGTTCTTGAGAATTTCAGAAAACTGTAAGCGTCGATAAATCTTCTAGCTGATGGTTGAACTTTTCCACTCAGGATGTTTTCCGTACCGCCCTCTCAGCATTTACTCTCAGGCTGGTAGTGATGAATTCGTGTCTCGTCACCAGTAATGATTCTCTTTAAGACACTTTCACCTTCCTTAGAGTATTATTGCTAATTTTGTTCACAGAAATCTAAACCCTCTTGTTTATTTTTTAAGTTGTTTCAACTCCAAAAAAAAATCTACAAAAAAATCTTATTGAATTGCTGGACACTGCTTTTTTTGTGCAAATCTAAAAACAAAGTGGAGCCTCCATTTTTCCTCGCCCCTCTGTTACAAATAAACCGATATAACACGTTTCACAGCAGTGAACTTAACCCGAAAGCACTGAGTTTTAATCACTTATTTTTGACTCGCTCACATATTAATAGGAAAATATATTTTGTGTTAAAGCTCCTGTTAATCTCGTCTTGTGTTTAATATTACAATGGTTTAAATAGAAAAAAATTGCGGAAAATGTCGTCCTTCTTGTGAAGTCTCGTATTCTTGTCATGCTTTGTATCATGTGTGGACTGCTCACATACAGTCCCCCCTTACTTCATCATTTTGTTCTGAAGTTAAACTGGTTGTGCAGTTTATTTTTTTTGAAAGAATTTAAAAAAACTCGAGTGCCTCTTGACCTTTCGTTCGACACTTTTTGCGCGACGGTCCTGAGTGGTACAAAATTACAAAAGCTCTTGGAGGTTTCACGGGGGTGAGGAAATAATAACGTGCCTTTGCTGAAATGATTACATCCCTCTTCTTTTAGCTAATGCCTTTGTTTCGATTCTCATTACATCGGTGTACTGGCCTTTTTTTTTTTTTTTTTTTTTTTTTTTTAAGCAGAGGAACCAGATTTAAATCTAGACGTTAGAGGTGTGTAACGGTACACAAATCTGTATTGTAAAGTTCGGTACAGGGAGACCAGCTCGGTGTGTCTCTGATTGAATAAGCGTCTAGCTTGAGGGATTTTCTCTGTTAAATTTAATTAGATCAAAAAAGCGGACTGCACGTCTCTGAGGAAAGTGTTTTACGAGAATTACTTCAGGTTTGAATAGTCGAATTAACAAGATCTAATTATTTCAGATCGAATACAAGACGATAGTCCGCCAATCAGAAACGCGTCATTTCCCACTTTGGCGTGATGAGCGAAACTTGGGCGGACTTTAGGTTTTGTTAGCAACGTATGCTAGTCAGTGGAGTATAGTCGAGTCGCGCGCGTGTTTCATGTCTCCAGCAGTGAACATGTCAGTCAGCATGCGTTTTTAGGTTGGAATGATGTACACGCAAGACACAAGATGATTCTTGTGTATATACAGAAACTGTCAAATTGTTTACGTTTGTGTGTAAAAATTAAATAAATGAAAAATTTGGATTTGGTTCAGTTTAAACTCCAAATATGTCCCCCAAAACACTTTAAATTCATTTCAGACTCGGCTTAATACATTACAAATAAAAACTAAAGAATATAAAGTCAAACTCGTATACTGTACAGTACAGTTACCGCTGTGTCTCCCTCAGTGCTAGGATGTAAAATACCCATGTTATCCCTCTATGTACTGTCTCAAGCAAGCATGTAGGTTTTTTCTTGCTGTGTGCTGTCGGTTTTTGTAAGAAGTACTTTAGGGTTAATACGGTAATAGTTCACCACCCCAAGCCACCTCGTTTTTTTTAGTCGCTTTGTGTTCTCTCTACAGTACTAAAAAAATTATATATAGTTTTATATCTTGTGTGGAGATTTGTCTGAATTTATATCCATATTTATGTTGCAAAATTTGTAAACTTTCATTGTTTATTAATAAAAATATATATTTTGCCACAAAAAAGGCCTAGAAAAATAGTGGAGGACATTTTGCGGTTTCCAAAACCAATTAGTCACCCAATTAGTTTCACCACATTTTACATTTTTATTCATTACATTTTTATTCATTATACATTTTACGTAAATGTATTCATTTAAATAAATACATTTTTATTCATCAATTTATTTTTAAATAAAAAAAAAGCGGGTTGTCCCTATTTATCTCTGGAAAGGTCATTGCCAGGAGCAGATGTTCAAATAATTGAAAATATCAATTCTTTAAAAAAAAAAAAAAGCCTGTTTGCACTCTGCTATATGATCCAACAATATCGTGACTTTACTGTCCTCAGACATATGAGGTCTGTATTTCAAGAACGATCAGCATGTTCAGGAAGTTATGGCTGATTTGCTGCTCTTTTTGTACCAGTTTATATGCTTAATATTAAGACCTCATAATTTAAATCCACAATAAATTAAAAGGTCTCGTCTGTTCACGCGACCGCGCCAAAAACGTGATAATCTGTGACTTCAAAATAGAACTGCGTACCCGGCCATGACGTGTGATCACCTTGACCGATATAACACGTGAATGTGTGATGACCCTCGCTGTACTTGGTTTGTGTTCGAAAAGCTATCGGATTTTATCTGCTGCGTATTTCCAGTGATCTGTCAATTTTTTTTAATTTTGTCCCCCAAATAGGTTTAACCTGATGGCAATATTTTAGAAATATAAATGATTATTTTTTATTGATTTTTATTTTTTCTAATGAAGAATCTGTTTTAAAATTGATGATTCAGTACAGATTATTTGCTTCATTTCATTTTAATCAGTCTGAAATTGTGTCTCAGTCGTGGACGTCGGGTCTCCTTGCTGGTTGTCGGCAGAGATCAGGGATAAAGCTGGTTAAAAAGCACCAGTCAAGTGCGGATGCACGACTGTAACTTGAACAATTTGTGTACCTTTACTACCTCAGGGTAAAATGAGCATTGAGCGTTGTACGTGTGTGTGAACACTGACGAGATTTTGGCGACCCCCTCTGATTGCTAAGTGTGTATACAAATCAGGATGGGTGTGGTCATTTATTAATTTTTTTTTTTTACACGATGTGATGCAATAATGCTGTGATTTCACAAATCTGACCTTCATCTCTCTCTGTCTCTCTTTATCTATTTTCTTGTTTTTCATCAGTCACTGAATGACTTTTGCCCCGGTTACCTCAGTACTGATCATCCTAAGCTTGAACGATTCTCGACTGAACTCGTATGCTTTTTAAACGTCACATTATTGTTCCTCTGTTGAAGGTCAATCTCAGGGTTCTGTCAACCCTGGAGGGAAAAAAATAAAAATATCCAGTGACGTATGTAATCTCTACCGTACGTGTGTGTTGAGAACTAAAGTGTATAGGTTGTGGTAATGCATGAAAAAAAAAAAAATCTTTAAGATGTATGTTCCGCATGGCTTCCCTCCAGTCTGGAAACATTAAACTGAATCTTTTCCCCCCTCCCCCCCTCCTCCTTCTTTCTGTAATGATGTGATCTGTTCTGATGTGTGTGTGTTTCTCTAACACGGTATACTCTGTGTCCACATTTTTGCAGACGGCATCTCCGAACTAACATGGCAGTGAGACTGTGCGATGTGGCTTCTCTGCTTAGAAGTGGCTCGTGGGCGGCCGAGCCTTGGACCGGGGTCTGTGGGACTTCTTCTTCTTCTAACATTTTTATTCTCTATTATATCGTTAAATGAAAAAAAATAAATATATATGTAAATATGATGTCATTGTAATCGCGGCCAGTTTCCTGTGGTGCTGAGAGTGAACAGGCCCCGAGTCATCGTGTTGAGTTCAAACTTTTCCCGAAACGCTTCAGAGCGACTCGAGCCTCGTTAAGATCGTCGTCAAATCTCTTACGATTTCCCAAAATTTGCCCGAGTGATGTTTGTTTCACACACAGCGGGTTACGTAAATGGATTTGATAAAAAAAAGAACCTGCTCATTAAACACACACCAAGAACTTCACTGTAGTTTAAACCTTTTTAAGGTGCGAAAGAAATGTAATTAATAATAATAATCCTGTCCTTTTTTTCAATCCATGAGCTCTTAAAGGCTGTCTAGAGGGAGACCAAATGCATAAGATAAACTACATACTACATGTATACGTCAAGCCTCGATCATTTAAGGCATTTTTGTTTAAAAGGGATTCATTGCCCCTCATGGCGTCATGGAGACGCTCACTGCTGTAGAGTGTTTTAAGCCCTAGTGTTGGATGTGCATTTTAAGAAATATACATGTTGAAAGAAGGGGGGTCGGATTCAGTGATTTGAAGGGAAGCGGATTGGTGGATTTCAGTGTGTTTGTTGAAGGCAGTAGAAGTTGGGATGTTTGTTTCTTTTTAAAAAAATAAAAATAAAAAATCCCTGAAATAAATTTCCCCCATTTTCTCCCTAATTTAGTTGTGTTCAATTCCTCCCCGTCACTAGGGGGCTCCCACATTAAGGCTACTACTACTACTACCACTCAGTCGAGAGGACCGAGGATTATCACGTTTTTCTCTAAACAACATGGTGCCAGCCGACCGCATCTTTTCGAACTGCGCACTCACACAGCGTTGGCGACGGAGTAACACACTCGAAGGACAGCACTATCCCCTCCTTCCACTTTTATGAGCTCACAGACACCCCTGATTGGCTGTAGAGCCGTGATTAATGTGGGAGGACTAAGTACCTCTCATCCCTCCCCTCTGAGAGAGCTCGGCCAATCAGCTCTCTCTAGCATCACCCGGGAATCAAACAAGCGATCTCCGGATGACGGGGCGAGCACTTTAATCAATCCTTGTTGTTTTGGTTGATCCAGACAATCCAGTTTTTAAATCGATTTGGAGTACAGCGGAACCTCAACATACGATTTAATTCACTCTGGAGACGAGTTCTTGAGGTGAAAAATTTCTTAAAAATTATGTGAATGCAGATAATCCGTTGCGGCCGTCCCAAAAATATTACTAATGTTACAAAATTACAAAAGGGCTGAAGCCGAAGGCAAACATTGGTCTTGTGGGCCGACTCTAAACAGTTTTTGCTGAATGAAAAAATAAATAAATAAATAAATAAATAAAATTAGCCAAATTGCCTCGTTTTTTTTTTTTTACGGCCTTCTCGGATGTACACGCTACTTAGCTGGCGTTCAGTTCATTCGCATGCTAGAAATGATTCACACGGCAAGCAAAATTTAAATGAAGACAAACCATTCGTTAGGGGAGGGCATCCATATGCCGAGGTTCTGCTGTATTTAAAGTAACTTTGGGTCGTTGCAATTAATAAATGGCCAAAATGTAAGTTAAATCAAGCACAGCTTTTGTGGTAATTTACAAACCACTTCCGTTTTCTGCAAATACTCTCTTTTGTAAGAGTTTCACTTCTCTCTAATTTTAAGTTTAGTGGTGGGATGGTTGGAGCAATACTGCCATCTGCTGGACTGGAGCTCCTACAGAACTGAAGATTAAATGTTCAAACAATCGGCGTAGGTTTCGAAATGAACATTATAAACCGTTACAGTTAAATCAACTGTTAATATATCTGCTTAAAATAAATCTGACAATAAGCTTTGTGTTGATATTATTGTCCCCCCCTAAAAAAAAATCTAATCAAATCCACAGTCTAGCTCTGATTCACAGCTGGCTTTGTTTGAGCGTCCTTCAGCGTCCCTTAGATTCATTCAGATTCATCTGTTTCTCATGACTGTGATGATTAGAGCCACGGGACACGCTCGTCTCTCTCAAGTGATGGATATAAACGTAGGAGGACAGAGTCGTGTTTGCTTTTGCTTAAGAAGCAGGGTCATTGCAACCACACACAAAAAGAAAAAATCACAAGCACACAGCAGGTTGCCAGATCTCTCAGACTAAATCCAATCTAGGCAGTGGGGGAAACCTGCTTGTGGGGGGGGAAGAATAAAAATAAAAACTCTAAGTGTGAAAGTAGCTTATTTTGGTGGAAACTTGGCCAATCTGGCAACAAGATAAACGCAAAGGGGTGTATGCTCAATTATACATGATTTTTTTTTTTTTTTATTAAAAACAAATTAATAATTTTAATAAAATAAAGCAGGTTTCTTGACCGGTTGTTATGAAGGAGTTTTTTTTTTTTTTTTTTTTTTTTAAAAGCAGTAGAATGAGTGTTGAAGCGGTGCATATATACGAATAACTGCTGAGTTTTATTAAATCGTGCGAGGACGTACTGTAGCGCAGACGTGTGTAAAGGTGTCGGCGCGCTGGTTAGACAAATAAGCTGTAATTGTATTTACACCAAGCTGAAAAACACGAGTAATTAGCCGTTGCTCGGTGCTAAAGTTAATGTGATTAGGAAACGCTTTAGCGCCGATCAGGTGCTTTGTGCTGGAGCCACGTTTATTACGCGTGTTAATTCTCCTGATGAACGCTCCTGGCTTTTATTTTATACTGGAAACCAGATGAAAAATAAATATATATATATGGTTTGTGGTTTGTAGCACTTGAACCGAGAATTATTTATTTTTAAACACACTTTAACTGCAACCCTGTCTGCGCTTGTGGCTAATTAGCATCATCGATGCTAGGTGCACGTAGTTTATACTCGCTACAGCGGGAAGAAATGTGGTTTTGGCGCAAAAAGCAAAAAAAAAATTTTTTATCCACTTTGTTCCATAATAACCACAAAGTATTTTGTTGCTTTTGTCAGGGTGATATGGACGCTTTCTTTAGTGTAACGGCTTATATTTTTCAGCCATTTCTTTTTTTTCTTTGTTTTTTTAGATATAAAGGTATAAAGATGTTTTTTTTTTTTTTATGATTTTCTAGCGCTTAGTTTTGCTGCCAAAGTCAACATTTTCATGCTTATAGATTTCAGCCTGGAAAGAACTAGAGGTACATTTTCTAAAGTAAATGCGAGTAGTGCTTGCCGTGGCAAAATTTTGTCCTCTGAGCCTTCACCCAAAAAAAAAAAGATTGCAAGATAATACAGGTTATGCTTCACAAGCACCCTAATAATGCTGTTTAGTTTTGGTGCAAAATATATATTTTTTTCCTTCATAAAATACGTTCACATCTAATTAATACTTGGAAGTCTGTGATTGACCAGACCTGAACTTTCCTGGCGTCTTAGTTTCCAAGTGTCTTGGACTTTGTTTTCCCCCCTCAAGTTTGTCTACAATTGTTTTTTTTTATGTGCCATAAAAATATCAGATGAAAGTTTTGAACAATTTTATACAACTTATACGTGCACCTGTGTGGAAAAACAAACACTTTTTTAGGCTATTAAAATCAAAACTGTCTTCTTCCAAACCATTGCAGCACTCACAGGCAAAATGGCTCACGAAGACATGTTTTTGAAGAAGCCCAGGGGAAAAAATGTTTTCTTGACTTGATCTTCCTTCTTTTTTTTTTTTTTTTGTCGTTCTTTAGCAGGTAATCGCTGCCATGGAAACACAGCTGTCGAACGGTCCGACGTGCAGCAACACGAGCAACGGTCCGAACCAGATGAACAGCTGCTCTTCGCCGGTGGAGTCGGGCGGCATGGAGGACAGCAAGACCAACCTGATCGTCAACTACCTGCCCCAGAACATGACCCAGGAGGAGCTCAAGAGCCTCTTCGGCAGCATCGGGGAGATCGAGTCCTGCAAACTAGTACGAGACAAAATCACAGGTGAGGATCGTGTACCGTTCATGTATTTTCCCTTTGTTTGTTCGACTTTTACTGCAAGTATTTTTTTTTTTAAGTAAATGAAAAATGCAAGTTAATAATTAGTTTTTATTAAAATAGAAACCTTACACACTATTGTGTTACAATTATAAATAATGTTTTCAGTGTTTAAGTGAGTGTATAAACAGTTTCAATGAATCAGTCCGAATTTACAGAAAGTCTTTCACCTTGTGATTTGTTGTCTTGCAGAAGTTAATGCAGAATTAGAACACTAAACCTGTTTTTATTTATTTATTCATTTTATCTTACATCCTTTATGTTGTATATTTGTGTACAAGACTCACTTTGTCGGACTTGCGTACAAATCCGACTTAAGAACATGCTCCTTGAACGGAACTAAAAATTCATTCATGTCCATAAATGCTGGTCCAACTTTTGCTGGTCGTTACAGGAACTGATCTGTTTTTTTTTGAGAACTTTATTATCATTATTTCCACAATCAGCTCGAGCCAACAATCATGGCTCTAAACACTTATTTCATTCTTATTTCACGCATATGTGATAATTAAATATGTTAAGCCAATTAACAACTATAATAACCAGATGCAGGTTCCCACCTTCACTTTAATTTTTATGTAAGCAGTTCTAGGAGTACAATCCAGCGTTTCCCTAAACTCAGCCTGCCACACTATCAATATAGACAGCCACACTTTTATGTTTAAAAAAAAAATAAAAAATCTCGCCCACAAACACGCCCCTCTCTGTGAATAGCCTTGACTTTTTGCGTGCACATATCGACTGTTCAGTTAAATTCCTAATTTCAATTAATTGATTAATGAAAAATCCTAAACATTTACTCTAAATCCAAACTTTTTTTTTCCCTCCAAATTACCACGTCATTAAAATGCTCAAGCACCACACTGTTTAGAGTTTTTGTCCAATCCGTTCACAGTCTGGAACATCCCGAGAGTTGTGGCCAGGAAAGTGTATGAATCGCGTCGCATGTGCTCCATATCTAGTGATTAAGATGTCCGAGCGTGGGAGGTGACTATAAATAAAGAAAAATAAATCACTACAGTATATTTTTACATCTTTAGCATTTTAAGTTTTGTTACTAAAAAAAAAACCAAGGTGTTAATCATCACATCTTAACACATATTAAACTGTGAAGCTTGAAATGCAAATACAGTGCTAGCATCATGTGTCAAGTGAGATATAAAGCTAACTCATTTGATTTTATTTATTTATTTTTTTAATGCGGGCTGTTCAAACCGGAACTGTGCAGAATAGCAGAACAGTTATGAGAGTAAAAAACAGCCTTTATTTCTATATTTTATCATCTGCTACTAGTGCTTGGATATCATCTGGGTCCAAACTGGCCGGCCTGGAACTCCAGCATGTGGAAATGGCTTGGAGCAAAGTCAGTACTGTATGGTGGATGTAACGATAACAGTAAAGGCTAAACATCTCCAGATTGACCCCTGATTCTTTGACATTGGTAATAGTTTATTATAAGTCCATTAGGGTCTGTGATTTACTTATTATTTTCAGATTAGTTGGTCTGTAATAGTCTAACGCACATGAATGTTGACGTTTAGCTGTTGCTAATCGGATCTGGTGGACGTGGACCTATAGCAGGCTTTCTGATTTTTTTATTTTATTAATTTTTTTTTTATTTCCGTCTTATGCAAGTTTTATGAAATGGACGTCCTGCATGAAATCCATCACTGTAAAGCTTTCATCTCAGTAACTACTGACTACTGCAACTCACTGTACATATGCTAACTGTGTAGGGACACCGTCTGACCAAAAAAGTCTCCCACTATGATTTCATTCTGACTGTGTGTATATCAGTCTACATGCATTCCTGTCTGAGAATGTTACCTGTAGTAAATTGCAGCATTTTGTGAATAAATAATTGCGCAAGTCCATATAACGATCTTGACGAACCCTAAACCTCCGATTTACGGAATCCTTCGTATTTCCAAAAATAAAAGTATAAATATAAATTTTAACACCATGTCTGTAAATACCATTCTCAAACCTGTCTATTTTTATTACAGTACTTGATACTTTGCCCAATATCTAATCCACAATCTGACATTTTCCTTATTACTGGTAGTGTATTTCAGATCATTGTCATCTTTAGGTGGTGTTAATGTTTTCTCCAACCAACTCGGGATGTTGCACTAATGTGCTCTTTGACTGTAAACGTTATGTAATTTGGAGCTACAAACTAATTTGTGTAAATAATTTGTGGCTCAGTAATTAACGGTTAGGCTTTAAATGTGTGAAGCTCATCAACAAAGTAAAAAATCCAGGTAGGTTTGAGGAAAATATGATTGAAAAAAATACTAAAGAACTGATGGATGCAAAGAGAGTGATGCCATGTCTCAGTGCACAAGTCAGCTGGGTCATCCTCAGTGCTCGCATAATTATTTGGTTTAAATTTGTGTTTACAAACTGGAGAATCTTTTTAAGAAACGCTTTCGGATGAATGTTTCTGCAGGAGCATTAAAGCCGGGTCCTCGCGAGGTTTTAAAACCAGATGCCTGAAAAAAGTCTTGCATGCTAACTTCTTTGGACCACCTTCCGCTTTGATTATGGCTGTTGGATTGTTTTGACAACCCCGGCAACATCATAGCATTTCTTTCTCCATCTGTAGTTGCATCAGTTTTAGCTCGAGATCTTGAGATTAATGAAGGGAGTGTTGACTTCTGTCAAATCTTCTCCAGCCCATCCTAGAGACTTTCAATGATAAGGGTAGGACTCTGCACTGTCCAGTCCTCGTGTGAAAAGTAATTCCTCATGCTCTTTCACCAGATTGCATCAGGAAAGAAAATCTACACAGATGTTCGAGACCCTGGTCATTCGGTACATTCCGGTCATCAGCTTGTTTTATTTTTTTGCAGAGTCTAGACCTGAGCAACTGAAGCAACTCCAGATCATAACTTTCTCCAGAGGCTTGTAGAGTGAACCCTATGCATAATGGGTGCATCGCTTAATGCACTTCCCTTCTTACCCTGACACGCCCATCGCTCTGGAATAGGGTCAGTCTGGACTCAGCAGACCACGTGACCTTTTTACATCACTCCAAAGTCCAAACTTTATGCTCCCTAGCAAACTATTTATTTATATATATATATATTTTTTTTTTGGCGAGTCTCACTAATTTGTTTAGTCACAATCCTGAGAGTCCCCCTCAGCTAACAAGTTTTTTCTGATGTTTCTTCTGATGGTTCAACGCAGATGGTTAAGGTTTTAAAAAAAGGTCGATGCAGCTGAAACATATCGATTATTTTAGTGATTATCCAATTAGAGGTGCCTTAACCACAGTGGAACCTCTTTACGAGCAAATCAACCAAAAATTTCCATCCCTGTTCACAAGCTCCTCCTTGGAACACGCTCAGAAACCGCCATCACACGCATCCGCTATCAATTGAACAAAGGTATTAGTCTCAGTCATGGGCATCAGTTTCGCTCACTCCGCGGTCACGAATGGGTCGCGCACATAAGATGAAAACATGAACAAAGTGGAGTGACGTCCAAGTCTTTGCCGAGAAGCATTATCCAAACGAATCTGTAGAGAACAGAGTGCTACACCTTATGAACGATGACCGTGAAGTGTCTGACTTTGACAATTGTGCATTATTGTGGGGGGGGGGATAGATTCTCTCTGGATAGATTTGTTTGTTCAGAGGCCAAGAAACAGAGAAATGACAGTGTTAAGAATGGAGATTCTCCTTCAAAACATTATCCCCATCTCCCTCTTCTCCATCCCTTTACATCGGAGTCTCTCTACGAAAGGTACGTGAACAGTACATGTAAAACTAAAGGTTTGCCCTCTAATGTAGTGTATTGTGTATAATTGAGGCTTTCATACTTATATTTTGTGAAGGAGTTTATAGTAATCGGGAACAGATTAATTCTATTTACCTTTAAGCTGAATTATGACCAAATAAGGTTATTTAGGAAAAATTTTTTGTCGTGAACCAAAGTTCCACTGTTTACCTGCTTGTACATGGGATTCAAGCGGTGCCTTTTTTTTTGTGGTGACTCTGCAGACTAGAGTAGAAAGCTAATGCACAGTGTTATTCCTTTCTGGTGCACATCAGTCATGCAAACGTGAAAACAGTTGAATGGTTCTTGGTGCGTCCATCAGATCAATCACCTTGGACCAAAAGCCCAGCAGTGCTTTTATTTTTTTAAGGAACGCAAATTCACACTACATACTTGAAGTGTATCATCTTTGGGGGTGAAACATGCCGATAAACGTTTCCTGCATCTGCCTAGAGACTAGAGACACTCCACAAACGCTTGTCTTACAGCCACACATCTTACGACTATACTGTAACGCGCGGTAAAATCTTTTTAACACATTGTTCTAGTAGACATGATGGCGGATTGTTAAATCACTCAGGCTCTGCACAACTCCATCGTGATTTATGACTCTACAGATTTGGAGCACAGTTACCATTGCACTTTTGGACTTTGCTGTCCTTTGTGCCATGTTGTTACATCATTGTCCTGGAGAATTGGCTTGCTTTTTTTTCCTCTCTCTATCTTCCTCTGCAACTGTCTTGCTGGATAGAACAACCAAAAAGATCTTATGTACCTTTATTTAGCCCTGACCTCTGTCACTGCAGAGACTGAATCTTTTTTTTTTTTCTTCTTCCTTGTTCTCTTTTCCTCCTAACTCAGCTTCTCGGTTTCCTTGTTAAAGCACACCTCCGTTAGATCTCCCACAGTTGCACACTAAACGGGGAGCCAATTATAGCGAAAGCAGATGCTTAGAGCCACTCTCTTGGGGACGAATGCATATTCCACCAGTCTAATTGGCACTTTGCTGGTTGGTTTTTTGGTGAGTGGAAGATGGGATGATTTTATTTAATTATTTATTTTTCCTGAATAAATGGTAAGTGTAATACGGTAGCGTTCACCTCGTCAGATTATCAGAAGTGACATTTTATTGCGGTTTGAAATAGTACATGTTAATTCGCATGCACGATCAGTCCTGCATTGCTTTTAACACCTCTGGCACCACTGAATAATTTAGTACTGTTATTTATGTAGCACTTTAAACAACTGTCATTGTCAGATAGCAGCTTTACAGAATAATAACGGTTTGTGAAGAAAAACCCCCCGAGAAACCTTAAGAGGAACTGAACGCAACTCGTCCTCATTATATACAAGGAAAAACCAAACAATTTAATCTGTTCCGAGGCGCGTTCTTAAGGTGAAAATTTGTATTGCGAAACGTTTTCTCCATAGGAACTAATGTCAATGCAGATAATCCATTCCAGCCACCCAAAAATATTACCAATTTAATAATAATAAATTTTATTTGTAACGCATTATCATTCATTAAATCTCAAAGTGCTAACATTAGATAAAAAATAAAACCACATCAATTAAAACAATTAAAATAAAACTATTAAAATAAAACCACCATTTAAAAAAAAGCCCCATTAAAATAAAACCACAGCAACAATTGTAAGCTTTCTTGAATAAAAAATGTCTTCAAGTTAGCTTTGAAAGAGTCAAGGCTCTGTGTGGCTCTCAGATGGACAGGAAGGCGATTTCAGAGCTGTGGTGCAACTAAGCAAAAGGCTCGGTCCCCCATGGTACGAAGTCTAGTAAATGGGACTTTGAGAAGCACACTTCCAGATGACCTACGAGTGCGGTTAGAACATTGTACAGAGATCAGCTCTAGCAGATAAGATGGTGCCTGACCAGTAAGACATTTATGTGTTAACATCAAGATTTTATATTTTATGCGGGATGAGACAGGAAGCCAGTGCAGTGTTTGGAGAATGGGAGTGATAAAATTTCCTGGTTTTCGTTAGGATTCTAGCGGCACTATTTTGGATGTATTGTAATTTTTGAATGTCCTTGACAGGGATCCCAACAAAGAGTCTCTTACAGTAATCCAGCCTTAATATGAAGGCATGAACAAGTTTCTCAGCATCTGGAAGTTTTAAAAGGGGCGGAGTTTGGAGATTTTGTAGATGGTAAACTGATGTTTTGCATAGTTTTATATGTTTACTGAAAATTAACTGTGGATCAAACTGAAGCCCCATGTTGGTGACTGTGGAGGACAAAGTGATAATCTGACCATCAAAAGTAAACTGAGATATGGGAGAAGAAAGGATCTGATGAGGGGTTCCAACTAGAAGTGCCTCAGTTTTATTGCTGTTCAACTGTAGAAAGTTATTGTTCATCCATGCCTTTATTTTCTCAAGGCATGCAGTAAGGTTCGAAAGGGCTTCAGAGGGGCTTGGAGCAGTCTTGATATAAAGCTGCATGTAGTCAGCATAACCATGAAAAGACAGTCCATGTCTGCTGATAATGCACCCAAGAGGTAACCTATAGATGGTAAAAAGAATGGGGCCAAGAACAGATCCCTGTGCAACACCACATGTGACATGAAGCAGCCTGGACGTTCATCCTCTCAACATGACACATTCAGACTACTTCAATAGTGTAATGGAGACGATCCAGGAGAATAGTATGATCCACTGTATCAAAGGCTGCTGACAAATCAAGAAGGATAAGTAGAGAAAGCAGTATTGGTAATATTTTTGCCGTCTTTCTGGTGCTGGTACTTGTGGTGATGACTGACGTGTTTCCCCTATACCACTGTTTATTTTTATGCTGGGTATATACCACGAAGTTTGTGCTCCACGTGACGTAACACCTATATGTAGGCCTTTCTTGACTCATTCCTTCAAAGTTGTCTTTGGAGCATGAAGATTTCCCTTCACTGGAAGCCAGAAGGCCAAATTTGATCCAGCATGAAAGCACAAAGTGCGCTCCAAGAAGACATGACGTGTTAAGGACTGGTAGAACATTGAGCCGTATTCTCAATCCTGATGAAGTGGAACTCTGAGTGCACCAGACCTCCGACTAAATTTTTGTAGCTGAATGAGCCAGGGTCTAAGAGAACAGCAGAGCGGGGAATTAATCTGGAACGGAATGTTCCAAAGGCCCAAATAGCTTGATGTGCTATAAATAGGTGAGGTGTCGGTAAATATTTTGGCCATCAGTCACATCGGATGATATTGCTTAAACTTGAGGCTTGCAGTGATGTGGTGAAGGTGGGTGTGTCTGTACCTGAATACCAAGTTTGGGACACTACCAGTCAATTATCAGAATTTGCTCATTTGGAGTAGTAAATCTGACTCACGTTAACGTGGTCTTGATGACGATCCATGCCGCCATATGGCTATATTTTAACAATAAAGCAATTTGGGAAATGTACTCGTGCACACAAAAACCCACCCAGCCACGGCCCTTTTTTTTTTTTTTTTTTTTTTTTCCCCTCCCACCTCTTTTCTGCTTCCTGAGAATCTCAAAAAGGATCTTATTCTGTAAATCGTTTGTTTTCTGTATACTGGAAAGCAGTTCTCTTTTAGTGAGGCACATTTGGGGATCCCAAAAAAAAAAAAAAAAAAACACAACCCAAAACCAGACAACACTCTCTCCACCCAGAGTAGGATTTCCTGTGTTGCTCTTTTTGCTGTTTTTTTTTTTTTTTTCCTCTTTGGATTGGACGGTGCGATTTTTGGCACGGCATCCTCTCTGCAATCTCACCGTCTGTGCTGATCATTAGAAGGTTTCGCTTTAGCGGAGGAGGCTGAGCTGAACCTGACCAGCAGCTACATCTTGGCTGTGGAAATTGCATCGCTACCATGTGGTGGAAGGGAGTGGGTGTCGAGCTTTATTTTTGTTTTTATTTATTTATTTCGCAGGCAGATTTGAGATTTGAAATTATTCAAGAGAACAGAGATTTTCATTGCTCAGCCTGATGAGTCATAGCAGCAGTCTGATTCCCCACCACCATCCAGTGTCTATTAAAATAAAAACGTCCATCATATCAGGCCAGAGGAGAAACTTTGCCTTTTTTTTTTGTAGTCACTTCAATCTAGTGTGAAGGACGAACAGAAAGGCAAGACGGATGATTTAACCTTGTATTGTTTGGATACTGTTTAAAATTCCATCTGATCGGCTGCCTTTGGTGCGCTGCCATCTTGTACTGCTTGATTCGCGTTAAATGTATTAATGTATATGTATTTCCTAAAACGCAGATTACCTGGGAAGACCATTTTGAAATGCAAGCTGAATTTCAATTTCACTGTACAACAAGTCCCCGACTTATGAACATTGAGTTACGAAATTTCCGCAGATAATTTCGTAGATATAAACAATTCGCAGAAGTAGCTCATGTGTGTTGTATGAAGAATAGACACTGCACTGCACCAAATACAGTAGCAATATTTACAATTACTGTATATACAATATTTTCAGTGAGTAAGTGAATGTATAAAGTGTCTAGAATCCGGTATATTGTGTGTTTGGGGAGAAATGAGTCAGCCTAACCGGTTTCAATGAATCAGTCCAAGAGCACAATAATAGGAAATGTCTGTCCTGTAAAGCTGTCCTGATGAGGATTTTCCAAAATTAGGATTATTCATCGACAAAAAGTTCACAGTCCAATACAGTGGAAAACAGCTCTAAGACCAAACGGCGTCTGTTCAAACGTGCAGTAAACCTCATGTAGCGCTGTCCTCCTTCCCAGGTTCAGTCATGTATTACATGACTGGTTTTCTGAACATGATCAATCTGAGCGCTCATAAAGAAAATGACTAAAGTCTAGAGGTTTCTGCAAATACATTTTGAATTAATGTTTTCAGTTCTAGTGTTGCCCTAATAAAGTGCCATCATTAAGGAAAGGTTTCACGTGCCATTTGATGTATGCAAATAAATATCGAAGACCTATGGCTGCTCCTTTGGGTTATCAGGATCTGCCATTTAAAGTGTTTGTGTAAGTATTTATTTATAACCATTTTAACCAGCAGCACACGCATTTAATTTAGATTTAAGGAAAAGTTTAAAACTTTTCATGTAGGTTATAAAAAAAACTGAAGAGTAAAAACTTTTAAACTTATTTCTTAACCTAGTATTTCTGTACTCTCTCCCACAATTCTGTCCTGCTATCCTCGCTCGTTATAATGTGCAGCACATGGAGTAAGAACAAGGTTGCATCAGTGAAGAAACAAATCGAAACTCTGCATCGAACGTTTTTAAATAAACACACACCAGTCACTTTGTATTTGGCTAACCAATCATGGCTACTCATTAGTAAACAGCGAGGGCGGGCATTTCTTTATAAATACCAGAATTTCTGTATTTTTTTAAGAGACAGTCTGTTTCTCTTATCACCTATAATGTGTCCTGAATAGTCTCTCGCTGTCGGGGCTGCCTCGGACTGGGCTGGAAATCGCTTTTTGTTTCTCTCTTCAGTATTCTTTTTTGATAACGGTTTTAGGCTTTTTATTTTCTGCAGTTTAAGGCTTGAGCTTTTTCAGGGCTTCTGCTGTAGGTGGCTGAGCGAGGGGTCGAGATTCTGCCTACCGGATTATTAGCGGCGCATTGTTCTTAATCGACGAATATGATTTGTGGTGTTGAAGCTTTTGGCAGACATTCTTTCACATTTTATACATTATTTTATTATATTTCTAGAAGGGGGGAAAAGAACTGTATTGCAAATTTGACCTCTTTCATAAAGAAACTTGGTTGACTGATCCCAGACTGGGGGTGATGTGTCGAGGTCGACTTGTATATTTTGCGTCATCACAGCGGTATCAGTTAATTCGATCAGCCACTCGAGAGAAAACCGACCTAAAAAATTCCAGTGAAATCGGACAATAATCAGAGCCACCATTAAATAATGCTTGAGTAAGACTGTATATTAAGATCCATTTAATGTGACTATATAAACTACAATATCAGATCCTACTTGTCTTTAATTCCAGGCCAGAGTCTTGGATACGGCTTTGTCAACTACGTGGATCCCAAGGACGCAGAAAAAGCGATCAACACCCTGAACGGACTGCGACTGCAAACCAAAACCATTAAGGTAAGAGAAAAATGCAGGGAGAAGTGTGACCTGTAAACGTGGAAGATCAGATGAGCGTCAGCTTCTTTTCCTTTTCGGCACCTGGTGTATGCTGTAACACCCTGTTTATATACAACGTGTGCATGCGCGCGCACACTGCCTTCTCTTTCTTAGTTAACAGACAGTTATTATTGTACAGTTATTGTATAGTACTGTATTTAACTTTTTTTTTTCCCAAGTTGGTATGTCTGCAGTAAGACACTTTCAAATATGAGAATAAAACGCTGGAAGAGCAGCAGGCTGTACTTGGTAATTTTTTTTTTATGTATTTATTTTAAAACACTTAAGAGGAGAGGAAAGGGGGGGGGGGAAACCCCCCACTCCTGCTGTTCTTGTTTGGCGTGCGATTTAATCTGCGAGTGTTACCGGAGAAAACGGCGTTAAGAAAGCGAGATGTGGGATAAGACGGAACATATGAGGTCAGAAGTTAGGAGGAGGAGGACGACAACGAGCGAAAGCGAACTTTACAGCGGCGCGTTCTCTTCATCCACTGTCTAGAGGACGTAAAGCTGAGAAAAGCGCAGGCGAGTTCGGTGGCGTTTATCGATCGCGTTTAAAGCTCCGCTCTGAGCTTTAATTAAAAGCAGGCATTTTTTTTTTTTTTTTTTTTTTTTTTTTTTTTTTAAATATCGACGTGGATGAGATTACGGAGTCGAGCCAGCGTCTCGCGTCTGCCAGCGTTCTAATTAAATTTAGGCAGATAAGCAGCATGCGCTGTCACCCAGGCAGAGCTGCTGAGAAGGCGAACACGCACACAGAAGAGAATAAGAGTGTTTTTAGTTAGAACTGGAGCCGTTTTGCAGTTCTACATAAAAAGATGTTGCCAAGTTTTTCCGAAACAGTTTTAGTGTTCAAGCTTTACAGTGATGCTTCTCCACGTTCACTTCTCGCTCTTTATCACGGACGAACAAGTTCAGCATCGCAATGCAGTGTGTGTGTGGGGTCCGTGTTAAATCAGGACAGTGGAGTGTGTTGTACCCTATATACACATACGTATATAAATAGTGAGGTTTAGGATGTGTAGCAAGTTAACGATTGTGGTTGTGTGGCCTAAATAGGGACTCGTCAAATAAATCAACGGATTTAAACTATTAAATAAAAGCTATTTATGCTTTAATGCACAAGAATACCGTTTTCAAACAGATGTTAGTTCTATACAGGTTTAAATACATTTGTGTTATGAATTTCCACAGATACGAACAGACTGTGGTTCCAATTTCTGTTCAATCATAATTGTACCTCATGTGAATTATACAAAAAATAGACACTGCAGAGCACCAGACTTTCACCGTGTAATTGAATGTATATATATATTTAATTTTTTATTTACCTTTAATTTAACCAGGCAAGACAGATTTAGAACAGGTTTCTTATTTACAACTGTGGCCTGGCAAAGGCTGAGCCTTTTGGGGGAAGTAGGGGAACTGATAAAAATTTTATATATATATATATATATATATATATATATATATATTTTAAGAAATATAAACAAAATTACGAAAAAAAATGGAAGCAAAAAACAGTAAATAAGTTGCATATTAAAAAAAATAAATAAATAAATAACTCTAATCTAGTATAAAATGTCTAAAGTCATGAGTATGTGTGCGGAAGAAATGAGTCGGCCTCACTGGGTTTTTAACAAATCAGTCTGGGAGCACGATAAAGCTTTAAAGCTGTCCTGATGGTGAATAATCCTAGTTTCGGAAGAAAAAATCTCAACGAGTTCACAGTCCAATACAGTGGAAAACAGCTCCGAGACAAAGTGGTGTCCGGGATTTAAAGACGCAGAGGCAACACTACACTGAGATTTATTTCCTTAGGTGCGGTTACGGTTTGTGTGGGAAAAGGCAACAGATTTATTCAAATTGGCATGGTATGCTTTACTTCGTGTATTCGTGTTTTAGAGTCGCTTTGTCTGACTTGTGAACAAATCCGACTTACGAACGTGTTCCCAGAACGGAACTCTGTGACTTGCCTGTGTGTGTGTGTATGTATGTATATATGTATATATATATATATATATATATATATATATATATATTAGGGCAGCAACTAATGATTTTGATAATCGATTAGTTGGGCGATTATTTTTTCTTTCTTCCGATTAATCGGATAAAACCTAAACGCTTCTTTAATTTGATGTTTTGCTTATAACTATAAAAACATAAATCAGATTATTTATGCATTAAATTTACTTTTAGAAATGCAAAAGCTACATAGAGTTCAATGATCTTTAATTTTGACATTTTAAAGCTTAAATGAAATGTAGTATATAATATACAGTGTATGTGTGTATGTGTGTATAGATATATGTGTGTGTGTGTAACTAATCACTATTGCTCATGAGATGATTGCGCAATGTGATGCTCGCGAGTAGCACATGAACAGATCTAGCGCGACTGTCCCGAAGTTAGCAAACAGTTTAAACAAAAGCACTTAAGCTATACAACTTTTACACGATGGAGATACAGTTTTTACCTACCCTGCTGACATTTCGCCATCCGTAACACCAACATGTTTTCTTTTTAAGTGTTCTTGCATGACATGCCATGAAAGCTCGGTCTTTCATAGCGTGCAGGTTACCGTCTTCTTAGAGGCGTTTAATGTAAATTGCTCCCATACCTTGGAGGACTCGGGGCACGCGCTTTATCCTGCAGACTTATCTATATATATATATATTTTTTTTTTTTATTTATTATTTTTCCCCGACTGTACATGCGCTAAAGGTTTACTAGTTAATAGTTACTTATCAAATTGTCAGCCATAGTAATATTTATTGCAATAGGAAGAAATGCTGACATACTCCTGACAGTCCAGTATCTCAGGGGAAACCAAAAAAAAAGTGAAATATAACCTTATTTACATAACATGCTTATTTTGATTGAGAATAAAATAAAGCTGTGATGCTAGTCTTGAAAGACTCAAAGAGAGGACGAGAGAGGATGCACTGCACCGGTGTTTCTATACCCGGTTTAAACTACGTTGAATCATCGATCAGATAAAGTCGACTGTCGCAGCATTATCAATCCAAAAAACTCGACAGGAATCACTCGTCTTGTTCCTGGAGCTGTCTTGAGTAAGTGATGCTCGTTGTCTAGATAGCGTATCTAAAATGAAATGAGAGAGAGCAGTATTTCTCAAGGCTCAAGTATGTTCTATGGCTTTCAGTACACCAGGGCCTGTATTCACAAGGATTCTTAAGCCTAAAAGTTGGTCCTAGTGATGAAATTCTAAGAAAATTCTTTAAAAATTATGAAATCTTAGAATTTCCACTTAAATTTAGGACTAAATCTTGGTCAAGATAAATATAATTTACGAAACATCTTAGCTCTAAAAACAGCTACTTAGGTAAAAATTAAGAATAGAGAGGAGGACGTTTAAGTTTCTATAGCAGAGGATAAAGTGGCGGAAAGAAGAAATATTCTTCAAGCACTGAATGAAAAGATGAAAGTAAACACTGCTCTTTTGTCCAGTTTGGTTTTCTTGTTTTACTTTCTTCTGTCTCTTGGATTGTTGGCTACATACCATTCAAAAGTGCAACTAAAATAAACTGTCCTGTAAATTGGTAAAAGCTGAGCCATATTGCTGCCATTAATCTGAAATGGATTACAGTTAATAAAATCAGTACGGTAAATAAAAGTAAGAATTTAAATATAGCAACTACTGTGTGCAAATCGGTTGTTACAAAAGTCGACACATTTTCAACGTTTAGCTGTTTTAATTAATGTTAAGATATTTAGCCTACAACAGAAACTTTGCATGAAGTAGCCTGTATTCATAATTATATATTATATATAATTAATTTCATTATATACAAACATTATGACTTCATTATGTCTATTCTATTATCATATATTTTCAGTCCATTTTAAGACCTTTACAGAGGTCATTTTTTTTAAATAAACCAATCAGTCCTTAAATTGCTGCATCATCCCTAGCAACAGGGTCGACCACACCTCCTCACTAAGATAAAGGTTTTTGTACTTACTCAGAGTTACTCTAAGAAGTTTTCTAAGTCACTTAGAACTCCCAGCTAGGACTTTTTAGGCTAAGATAGGAGCTCTCTGAAAGAACTCTAAGAAGCTTTCTGAATATGGGCCCTAATTTTTAACCAATCAGCCAGGTAATTATTATTTTTTAAATGGTTGAGAATTACTGGTGTAAAACAAGCTTATGGAGGAAACCGTGAAGAAACTTTAAAAAAAAAAAAAAAAAAAAAAAAAAAAAAGACGCCGTACACTACAGAGCAAGTAATCAACTTATCGAGATGTGCAGCATGCCTGCAAGTCGTTTTCGCCAAAAAGCAGCTCGGCATATGCTCGTGTGTTGTCGGTGCCTGTGCGTGAGCCGAGGGATCCGGTCCGCATTCTGGGAGGTGTCGCAGTCTCGTTCGGGTTTTTTTTTTTTTTTTTAATATATAAATATCTCCATCTGTTCAGTAAGCTTTTTTTTTTCCCCCCTCTTCACTCGATAGACAGTGGTGGTTGAGTGCGATTGTGTCGTTAGCTTAGAGGCTCAGAGGAGTGAGAATGTGCTATTGTGGGCCTGTCAAAGCCTTGCGCGCGTGAATTTTCCAACATTATGATGAAGAATGAAATCCGTTTCACAGAGAGAGCAAGAGCTTTGGAAGGAGCTTGACGACTTTCCGCTGCGTCGGGGGTGGGGTGTATGGGGTGGGGCAATAAACACTGGATATACGTTTAACTGTTTAGAGGACTGTTTGGTACAGTTGTGTGGAATTATAATTTTTTATATTTTTAATTTTTTATATATAAAAGTTATTTGTTTTTAAAAGCATGACGATGTTACCACCTCAAACGCCTCCAACACTCAACAGTGAGCGTGCAGGGTTAAGCGGCTGCTAGCACGTAGACGCGTGCGGCTTCTAACGCAGGTTTTCGACTAATTAGCCCCATGTGTTTGCGTGTGTAATGATTGATGGATTGAGACTAATTGGCTCAGTTTTATAAGGTAACACCATAAAAACGTGTTTCTGTTGCACCTCTCGAAAGCGTTTTCGCTCGCTACAGAATAGTTTATATTTGAGATTTCTGATCACCGGTCATGGCCACTTAAACTGAAAAACAGATTATTCTGGTCACTGGTTGATCGACCGCTTCATCGCTATTATAAATGTAAGAATCACGATTCATAGGTTACAAGATTTTAGTTGTAGATAAATACTGGTATAGAAAACTTGTACCTGATTCTCCCAAATCTGAACTACAGTATAAAGTGACTAGAGACATGACTACTGTGGTGGAAAATTACTTTTCGTTTTTTTGTTATATATAGTACAGATGTTACTCATGCGGTATTCTGGTTTTACCGCCACGCCTCACCGTGGCGACGTTTGGGTTTGTGTGTTTGCTGGCTTCTACCGCTGAGTGGCGCTATATAACTATAGACTGACGCCTAGGGCATCAATTCATTCTCTCAAGGATTAATGAGCCGCGTTCCGTTAGGGCTGCACATAGTAGCGGATAAAATCAAGTGAAACGTTGTTAAATGAATTTATAATCACAGTATTAAAATTACAGTACAAATGTAGAATTTAAATTAAATCATTTGGGTCGAATTTAAGCAATGGGTCGAATTTAAGCAATGTTAACACAGTGAGCCTTTAGATTTTATCATGTGTAATTAGAAAAGCTACACATGTATGTTTTTCGTCATCTTATATTTTGTGTTCTTTAAATTTGTAGTAGATTTATTAACTGCAATAAACGAAAATAAATTACCATAAAAATTTAAACATTGTCAGGCCGTGCTACTGCGTCAGCAGTTGTGTGTTGTTGCGTTATTATAAGAATTAAATGCAGTAGGCTGTTATGATCATCATAATGTTTTTTAATAAATAATTAAAATATTTTAACAAATTACATTTTCACATCCCAGCACCCGCCTTGTGCTGTATCACCGCCGGCAAAAACCTTATAAAATACAAGTGAAACATTAAACGAATTTATCATCACAGTACTAAAATTACAGTTCAAATTTAGAACTTAAATATAGGGGTTTCCTAGTTCCATCGAATTAAGCAAAGTAAATGTTAACACAGTGAGCCTTTATATTTTATCATGTGTAACACTCGCGTAGCCAGAAAACTCTGGCTGTGTGTATCAGAAAACGTTGGTGAGTCACAGGTGTTGTCAGATTAATGGGCAAAAACTATATAATAAACCTATATAAGCTACATTGCCTTTATAAGACTTTACTTTTATTTAAGTGCACGCACAATGACGAGAAAACGTTATGATGTAAAATAATGAAAGGAAACAGATACAGCACTATTCTCTATCGGTTTCTGTGAACTTGAGCGCGTCAGAAAATCAACCGAAGCTCCGTGTATACTCGCCTCACAGACGTGAAAAATATATACTTACTGAAAGCAAAATGTCTGCTTTTATATAGTGAGGTGCGGTGTTTCTTATCCCCACCCCCGTTAAAACAGTGTATTCAGGGGCTCGCCCGCGAGAGGTTGTGCTTGCGCGGTCTACTACACACCTAAAACACATTTGTATATTATGACTGAGATACGGCGGCTCACATCGGCGTGCGTTTCGCACAGCGCTGCAAAGACAGCGCTTATTTAACACGTATAAATGGGAGTTTGTTGTATTTCTGGGAAAGAGAAATCTCTTATAAATCTCTCTCATATCGGCGCGCGCGTTCATCTGACTTTGGATTCAAACTCGGCAAAGGGAAAGAGCGCACATGCGCCACTGGTTTACGCGAACCTTTTTACATTCACTAAAAGATTAATTCACAACCACATTTCGGCCATTCACACACATGCATTGTGCTATGTTGTTTTTACACACTTTTACTTTTCCCCTTCTAATCTCCCCTTTGATCAAAATGCTCCCGATAAGAGCCAACACGAGCTCATATCGTTTCATAAGGAGACCGCATTTACTTGATTAAAAACTGCATTTTTTTAAGTGAAAGCGCGCACGATGTGAGCAGCTTTAATTATTGATAAATAAATAATTTTTAAATGGTGGACATAAACAGGAAAAAGAACAATATTTTATTTATCATCATGTTATTGAATGATTATTTGAAACTAAAGTGCTTCGTGTAGATTCATGCCACGAGTCATTTTATCATACAAAGATTACGTTGTGTTCGGACCACTAAGCATCTGTGGATTCCAAAATTGACATTTTTACCGTTTAAAATGATTTTTTACAAGCTCTTGAGCTGTTTGTGCTGTTTTCTTTAATAATAACAATAGACAGATAGAAACAAAGTCTGTCTAAACAAAATTAATTGCAGCCATTTGCAAAATGTCTCTTTGCACCACCTGGCGGTCATTTCACAAACTACTTTGAATTGCGACTGATTTATTTTGGCTGTTGCCGTTTGCCGCGATAGAGTGCGTGGCAGTCATAGACATTCCGCGTGAGTAACCATTGTAAGGGAGTGTGAAATGTCGCTGCAGCTGCTGTAAACTGTAGTGAATAGGTAGTGTGGTTTAGGATGCATCCACAGTGAACAGCTGATGGTGTGATTTGGGACACGTCCACTCAAAGCTGACCATTTAGCAAACTTTCAGTTTTGGTTACAGTTTTAGATTTTTAAATAACTTTTCCGCAGTGATTATCTTGTTTTATGTTAGAAACCCATCTCATGCTTTTGCTTTAAGGCAGTCTGTAGTCATCCCTCACTAAACTCACTCAGGCTGTGGTGTTTACCACCAAGGTCAAATAAAGTTTGTTTTATCTGAAGTTGAGGTCAGTAATTATTTTAGCCATGAGATAAAATGCGAGCATAAACCAAGAAAGAAACTGTTTTTAAACGGTTTATAAAGCGTAAACAACTGTTAAAGTGTGCTCGTTCCATCCAGGTGTCCTACGCCCGTCCGAGTTCGGCGTCCATCAGGGATGCTAACCTGTACGTGAGCGGGTTGCCCAAGACCATGACGCAAAAGGAGCTGGAGCAGCTTTTCTCCCAGTACGGACGCATCATCACCTCCCGAATCCTCGTCGACCAGGTGACAGGTCAGCCAGTTAAATCTGATCATTTTTACATAAAAAAAAAACCCACGCAGTTATGTAGAAGCCCTATCGTTCTGTTAATGTCCACATTGGAACAGATACAGACCTGCTGCTGGAGGACATTACAGGTGCTGCTTCTGCTGCTTAGTTTCCAGAAATGGCTGCCTCGGTCATAAATATGCATGGACAGATAAAATGTAAAATGGTTTTTGGAGCTGAGAAAGGCAGAGTGGTTAATGAAACCCACCTTCTCTCTTTCTCTCCCCATCTTCTTCTCCTGGGGTGCTGCTTTAATGCCTGTTTCACAGCAAGCTTTAAAATGAATTTACAGTCAGACTGATCTCCATTTCCAAAATGCCTAGTCTCTCTCATCTAACTGGCTCGTGTGTTTTTTTTTTTTTGTTTTTTTTTTAAGCTACAGCCCTGTCAATTTTAAAGAACTTTTTAAGACCACTGAAAAGAATCAAAAGTTAAGGATGGGGAAACTACAGTATGTTAAAAAGCCGAGAAGGGAGACGTTGAAGGGAAGGCGCTAGAAACACCACTACTTTTTGGCGGGAAAATATTTTGTGAAGGTTATTCATTCTCCTGCTGGTTAGACTCGTCAGTCTTGTTGGTTGGTAAATTAATCTGGTAGTTTCTAATTAACGCCTTCTGTTCTTGCTAAGATCTTGTTAACAGGATTGTCAGCTAAAAGCAAAGATGGATACCAGTAGATATGGATCATAAAATGTGGGAAACGGAGTAATGATGATTTAAGGAAGGAGCTGAAAGAGCAAAAGCAACAAATACATAAATTATTGCAGATATGCTTAAAACTGTGGGATGACCAATCGGAGAAAGCTTGGCCATCCATTTATTTATTTTTATTTGTACAAATTTCTATAAAATCTTTCAGGCGTGTCTCGAGGTGTGGGTTTTATCCGCTTCGATCGGCGCGTGGAGGCTGAGGAGGCCATTAAGGGGCTGAACGGGCAGAAGCCTCCCGGAGCCACCGAGCCCATCACGGTGAAGTTCGCCAACAACCCGAGTCAGAAAACCAGCCAGGCTCTGCTCTCGCAGCTCTACCAGTCTCCGAACAGGAGATATCCGGGACCGCTCGCCCAGCAGGCTCAGAGATTCAGGTAACGTCCCCGAAGGAAAGGGTTTAGGTTAAGGTGTTGGATGATGTTTGATCAGCTTTAGTATAATTACAAAGACGATGATGTATAAAAGTTAAGCGAGCAAGTATGTTTAGCTCGTTATCCCCCCCTCACTTCGTTCTCTTTCCTTACTTTAAAAGTGACTCAGGCTGAAGGAGCGGGTCGGGTATAATTAACGGAACGTGTATAACTGTGTGCCAGACTTGGCTGTCACTGCATCTGTGCTGCATATAATTACAGATAATTATAAAATCATAATGCATGCGGAACTTGTCGCTGTTCAATAAGAAACTTTGCGAGTGTAATTTTTGAACGTTGCAGTACAAGTCTAAGGGTCAGGGATTATACACGTTTATATAAAACTCTCGTCTCCGATTGGCCAGGAGAAAATTTCTGACTGAAGAATATCTATTTGTTTTCTTTTAAATACAGATAGTTCCAAAGGGACTGAGACAAGTCTTAATCAAGTGGATGATTAACATTGTTTATTCGTGTCGAAGGTGTACAAGACTCACTTTGTCTGACTTAAGAACAAATTAGACTTACAAACGTGCTCTCGGAACGGATCTCGTTCGTAGATCCGTTCCGTGATTACATGTAGCCAATGTCATATCATTTTGATTCATACACATTTTCATTTCATACAAACTTAAATAATTCTTTTGATTTTGTAAAGCTGCTTTGTGACGATGTCAATTGTTAAACGTGCTATACAAATAAAATTGAATTAACATGGCATTTTCTTTAAAACAAACTTTTCAATCATTGGCAGGCGGTATAGTATCCCGTGCTACACCGCCTACCAATGAGGCTATTAAACTATTATTTGCTTCGTTTTTTTTGGATATAAATTTTTTTTTTTATGAATTTATAGAGTCGTGATAATAACAGAATGGAAATACAAATCGACTCAGCACCTAGGTATCGTTATACAATAACAGTTTATATGAAATGAGAATGTGTATGAATCAAATTAATAAGACATTGGCTACATTACATGTAGTCCCCAACTTACGAACGAGATGCATATCGGGAGCACGTTCGTAAGTCTGATTTGTTCTTGAGTCAGACAAAGTGAGTCGTCCCTGGTGATTCCCGTGCATGTTAAGCGTTACTAATAGCACAAAACAATTAAGCTACTTCTAATAGCTATCGTTACTTTTCAGGCTGGACAACCTGCTGAACATGGCCTATGGAGTAAAGAGGTAAGTATGTGGCAAGTTCAGTAGATTTTTATTTTGTGAAATTTATCTGAAAGCCAAGGAACATGCTGCTCAATTTACAACAAAGGCTGCAGTTACTAATAATTGAACTGAACAGTGTGCTACCATAACAAATCTAAATCTAGAGCTGCTGGTACTGTTATTGTGTAACATGTGTTTCTTAGTGTCGGTGGTATAGATGGAGGAAAAACGTAATTCAGTGTTTGTTTCTGGGGTTTTTTAATTAGGAAAAAAAAAATCTTTTTTACGGTTGTAATGTTGCATGGAGGTTGTGAGCTTTAAACTATTCACACATTGCCAGGCAGCATGGCGTTGTGTGTAGTCAAGAAATTATGGGGCAAGTTTGTTTCTAAATGTACCAGAAGGGTGTGTGGTTGGGGGGGATGGGGGTCGGGGCGTAATGAATAAACTACATACCGTTGAGTCTGTAGTGTCCGAAGCGGAAGCCATTTTTAGGCTTCGTGTTAACCGGAAGATAAAATTTGGGTCACAGAGTTAGAAATGGAGCGAATGCATCAGTGGCATGGAAACCTTATTGCAGGGGAATAAATAAAACCATGTTTAATGGTGACCGTGTGCTGAAAAAACTCCTTCGTTCAGCAGATTGTACTGTTACACCAGGAGAGCCCTCGTTTTTGTGCTTCAACTCATTACCAGTCTGCACTATTTTCAGCTCTCCCAATATGTCTCTCTTGGCACTCTTGGGTACGAGGGTACTTGGTCAGAGTCCGGCTCGACTTGGCAATGCAGCCACGCGTTACTGTACCTCACTGTCCAGTGGAATAAAACCAGGGGGAAAAAATTTTTCCGAGACCTGATCTTCTTCCTGCACCATGGATATAATTGAAATGCAGGAGCATCACTTTTTCTAGGATCAAAATGTAGTTCACGCTGAACCTAAATGCATAGCTCAGAGTGTGTGTGGTGTTGTAGTGTTAGGAACACACCTGTCAGGATGTGGCTGCTGAGAGAAGCTCAGCCGAGTGTGTGATCTAATCTGAAGCCTGCTGAAATAATTCATGCCCTGCTGTTATAGACTGCAACTCCCACCCCACCCCATACACACTCCTCCCACTAGTTATTTATATATTTATATATTACTACTTCCCCCCCCCCCCTTTAGCAAAAGCTTCACAGAACAAATGAAGGGGGGAAAAAGGCCTTTTTTTTTTTTTTTTTTTGTAGATTTATGTCAGACTAAATACCAAGTGGATTGAATCCTTCATGTTTTTTTTTTGGCTATTCATCATAAAAAGTTGCCTAAATGTAAAATACAAAGTGCTTTAATTTCCCGCAAATTCTCGCCAAATTAACACAGTGTCGTCTCTTGTTTTTTTTTGTTTGTTTTTTTACCGTTTTGCACTACCGCCACCTACAGGACTGGAGAGTGAAGCAAGTAAAAAAGATAACCGCTTTGACACGTGTTAAAACAAAACTTCAACTTCGTGACCTTAAAAGTTAAGATAGAATAAATATTGAAAAACTTAGCTAAATTATAGAAGACTTTACCGTGGAAATAAAATAGAATTTAGATAGAAATGTCCAGGGAGTTACAAAAACAGTTTTAGGAAATGTAGCTGTTTCACAAATAAATCAGAGGGCACCTGTGTTCCGCAGTGTTAAAATTCTTACCCTATTATCTGAAGATCGCTAGTTCGATGTCATTGCCTCTCACAGCCAGAGGGGTCCTGGAGAGCGCTGATTGGCTGAGCTCTCTCAACAGGGTGGGATGAGGGGCAATCAGCGCTCTCACATCAGTCTCGGCTCTAGGCCAAAGAGGGGCGTCTGTGAGCTCACACAAGCAGAAGGAGCTGATTGCGTCATCCACCAATTGTTACTTCGACCCCAACGGTGCATGAGCGAGCATTTCGAAAAAAGATGGTCTTCGGCCCCCCACTAACTGAATAGTAGCCTTGATGTGGGAGACTTCTAGTGATGGGTGGGAATTGGATACAACTAAATTAGAGAGAAATTGAGTTAACTTTAGTGCTGTTGAGTCAAAACGAGTAGAAATTTTTGATTTAATTGAATCAAGTCTAACTAAAAAGTTTGTGCTAACTTGCTCACTTTTATTTTTATTTGTTAGCATGTATAAAAGTATGTTTGCTACCTAGAACATACTTCCTGATCTGCTTCATTATTGAGTTCCTTTGAAAATGAAGTTCAGATGTCCGCGTGTGTGCGTACCCATGCTGTAATTTCTTCCGCAGTAGGTTTTCACCCATGGCCATCGACGGTGTCACCAGCCTGGGCATCAACATCCCCGGCCACGCGGGCACAGGCTGGTGCATCTTCGTCTACAACCTGGCTCCGGACGCAGACGAGAGCATCCTGTGGCAGATGTTCGGGCCGTTCGGCGCGGTGACAAACGTTAAGGTGATCCGCGACTTCAACACGAACAAGTGCAAAGGCTTCGGCTTCGTCACTATGACCAACTACGACGAGGCAGCCATGGCCATCGCCAGCCTGAACGGCTATCGCCTCGGAGACCGCGTGCTGCAGGTTTCTTTCAAAACTAGCAAAACGCACAAAGCTTAACGCTAAGCGTTTAAAGATTCTTTAACGATTAAGAAAAAAAAAGAAACGTATTTAAAACTTTCTCAGACATGTTTGCAAATCAGTGTTATAAAGGAAAAACCTGTGTTTTTTTTTCTTTCTTTTTTTTCTTTTTTGTGCAAATTCTCTAGTCTTTAAAAAAGAAAAAGATTAATAGCATGTGTTCAGTGGCGATGGTGCCCGTGTTAATTTTTACATTTTCATAATTTTCTCTTCGTTCTTTAGTTTTTCTAATTATTCTGTTTTTTTGAGACATTTTCAGTGTGTTTACTATTGAAGAGAAAAAAAATTCTTCCACGTTTAGTTTCTCATCGAGTTTATTGACTGCGTAAATGTTACTGTTTAAATTGAAAACAACGAACACATTAAAAAATAAATAAATAATAAAAAATAAAGACAAAGACAAAAAAAATTCTTAAAGCGGTACCTTGCCAAAGAGCTACGAACCTCTTTGATGTGGGTTTAAAACACAAAAGTGTCTATTTTTATAAAAAAAGAAAATTTGGAGAAACTTTTTACTGGACATGGAGCAAACTATTTTGACTTTGAGAAACCTATCTTCATACGACACCCTGTGAGATTTTCACACTTTACCAGACAGTTTGCAGAGTTAAGAAATTTCTGGAGCGGTTTATCGATGACTGATTGTCTTTTTCGAGGTCTTTGCGTTCCACAGCTTGCGTTCTGGATTCGATATTTTTGAGACGCAGGCTGCCCTAAAAGAAGAAGAAAAAAAAAAAGAAACGCGCGTAAAGGGATTTTATTACACGCGGCCGCGCACGTGTGCATGCGGGGTGACAGAGGGAACCTGTAGGCGCGTGAAAAGATTTTTGGGTGAATCGGTTCTTCCTCGCTCGACGGGTTCCTTCTTTAATAATATAAAAAAAACGAAAGGGGGGGGGGTTATCCTCAGTGCTGTATTTAATATCTTGTTAAACACTTTTGTCTTTCTAAACACTGACAAAGGTTTTAGCTGCTCTGAATGAAGGAGAAAACGGGCTGACGATGCCTGAGAACAGGAAAAAAAAAAACACGACTGAGAATGAAGTGTTCGAAGGGAGAAGATCTCCTGAGTTAATACCTTAAATGTAAATAAGTACTTTATGTTGAGTTGAGTAATATATGTATTCTGTTTTTTTCCCCCAAAATAAGTATTTTTCTTTAAGATATGTATGGTAATTATTTTCTTTCTTAGCTGATTTGTTTTGCCTCTGAGAGTTGTTTAGTTAAGACACTTTGTTTGATGCATTATTACAGTATCAGATTTGTTGGTGGTTTTTGTCTGTAGATTGTCTGCCTTCTGCCAAATTCTAGGCAATAGATTTAGTTTATTTCCTTTTTTTCTTTTCCTTTAATCTATATATTAAGCATTAAATATATTTGTGGTTAAACTGAGCCACAGTTTTGAACAAATATTTCTTTAGTTTTTTTGTATCCATGTTACACTTGATGCATAATCTAACCCGTTTTAAAAACGAGAGTGTATATTGCTTAATCTTCATGGATTAAGCAATATACACTTTTGGCGAGGCTTTTCCTCGACCGTAGCAAACACAATGGCATGTTTTATTATCCACTTAATGAAGGAAAGAGCCTTTAACCAGTGCAGTTTAGGCTCCCCGGATGTGTGGCAGTGTGCTATGCATTACATTTTCTTCTCCTTCTTTCTCTTTTTGGTTGTTTATTATTATTATTATGATGTTATTGTTATTGTTTGTTATATTTGCATTGATGAACTGTGGCTTTCTGCTGCTCAGGGACAGGGAGAGCTTTTCATGCCACATAGGGGTTTATTTTTCCATTTTCTTTTTTTTTCCCCCTCCTTTAAAAGTCAGCCAGTGAGGCAAAGAGCAGGCTCAGAAAGGCAGAGGCCATTCAGCTGCGAGTCTTTAAATATGGCTAAAGTCTGAGCCTGAGTCCCACCTGTGGTGTGAAAAGCCTCAGTGTCCCGTCTGTAGTCTCAGTTCTGTAGTGTGCATTATCTATTTATTTCGAGTTGTACAGTATAACTTTATTCACAGCTGAGTTTTGAATTTTTGGGGTATATATATATTTTATTTTTCGTTTTTTTTTTTTTTTTTTTTCAGTATTTAAAGCGAACAGTATTACTAGAAGATGTACATGTTCTTTTTCTTTCTTTTTCTTTTGTGTTTGGAATACTTTGTATTTTTTCATGTTCGGTACATCAATAAATAAATTGAAGGGAGCTGCGAGTTGCTCTTCACTGTGTCTTATTGTGATTTACATTTTTTACCCTCCACTACGTTGCCTTCATGCTCATTCTTTCTTTCACAATTATTTATTATTTTTTTCCAGTCCATTTCCTTTCATTCCCTGTGCCTTTCCTGATTTATTTTTTTTGCCTCATTTAATTTTCTTTTTTGTTACCTTCCAATTCTCCCTTTGTCTTTGAGGTGAGACAGTTTAGCAGCTAAAATTATTTCTAACTTATTTCCATTGTTGTCTACCTCAACAGATTCATGTTTTCTGCTTTTTGCCCATTTGTATTGAGATTTCTGGGTAAACATGATTCTCAAAGCTACGATGAAACTCAAATTGCTCCTCTCCAAAATTCTATCGACACATCATATGCAGCGCTTGTCCTCTACTATGTCTGGACCAGGAATACTGTTACTACTTGATGCTTTTAGTTCGAGTAATCTTCGTTTATTATATTTTTAAGTTTGACTGCACCTGGCATCGCTCTGATTCAGCACTAGGGCAAACACTTAGCTTCTACAAAGTGCTGATGTGCAATGAGATTAGACAGGAGAGTGAAGTGTTGAGCTCTTTAATCTTGTTTTTACATTCATCTGTACTGCGGTGGTCTATTCAAGTCGGGTAATGAGGCAAGATCCACTGTGATCTATTTAATTTAAATGGTTTGGAGATTATAACCAAGTTTAAACTCGTAGGTTTTTCTTGGTTTTCTCTTTGCTCTGATTAATTGGTTAGCATGCCTATTCTTGGTGAAGCATGAGAAAGTAATGGGCGAGTTAAAAGGAGAGAATGAAACTTAAAAGGATACTGGCTTGGTTATTAACGACTAACTTTCTGAAGCTGAAGTCTGAACTTTTTATTGAACGCGGCAGTGGATTGGCCAGGGGGCTAATGTTATAACCCACCAATGATGTGCTTGCTTTAATAAAAAAAAAAAAGACACCCATGACTGACTTTTTAAAAAAACCAAACGGTCACAATACCCAAAAGTTAGTTTTTTCATCATAACCTGTGGATAATGCACATGCATGTGCATTAACGGCAGTATAAATAGTTAGATTTTAAATCTAAACGCTCAAGCACTTGGGCTATGCTCCAACATTCATGCATTTTGAACGTTTCATTTCAAATATAAGGCTTTTAAATTCTGTTGATTATTGACTTTTAATGGAAAAAAACCAAGCTTGCTGACTATCAAAAAAAAAAAAAAAGCAGATTTTAATACATGAATTGTTTTTGGAAGAATGATGCTACAAAGATGAAAGAGTTAAATAGGATCTAGCAGTAGTCATTGTCTTTGAGTTTACTCAAAAGTACTGTGCAAAACTTTTGACCCCTCCCCCCATTTCTTTATATGAAATAATGTGGATTAAATTAAATAAATGGCCAAATTTTCAAGTGCCTTAAATATACAATATTAATTGTAACCTCTACAGCAGCCTCATTTCCCCTCTCATTTTTCAACCATTCAGCATCACCACTATACTAATGACCGGCCTGATCATCTGCACCGGTTTCTCACTGGTTCATTCTTTAAGTGCAGGCTCTAGACTGAAACGAGAGCCAAAACAAGGCCTTCAGAAGCTTGGAGAACTCATGACAATTTTTTTTTTTTTTTTTAAGGTCAGCATTTTTCACTTTATTATCCAGTCACAACATTGAGGCTCAGTAAAAGTGTTTATAGAGGAATGAATGTACCTGATTTGGCATGCGGTCCCTTTTGTACTATTGTCAGTAGTAGCAAAGGGGTAAAAAAATTACTATTGTGGAAGGAAACTAGTGCTTTAATGTTTTTTTTGTTTGTTTTTTTTTGATTAGGCAGCAGTCTGACCAAATGTGAATAAACTTCACATGGAGGAGCTGATTCTTTAACAGGGTGAAGGAGACACATTTGTTGATTTGTGTCTGGCCAATAAAATTTTTTTTTTTTTAGTTGTACCCTGTAAGATTTCATTCAATCGCCTTGAGCTTCAATTGGAGTACACAATGTGTTGGCCAGTTCATGTGTGGAAGTGATCCCTCATGCTCCCAGAACCACTTTGTCACAATTTGCGTCATGGAGTACCACGCGTACAGTACGATCAGGGAAGAAAATTGATCATCTATTGATTACCTGCTCATTCAGTACATTTTGAGCCATGACCTGAGCAGCTGAACCAACCCCAGATTACAACACTGCTTGCACTGTGGACACGATGCATGATGGAAGCATCGCCTCATAACATCTCTTTTCTTCTTACCCCCATCACTCTGGAATAGGGTCTGTCAGACCACATGACCTTTTTCCATTGTTCCAAGGTTGGATCCTTATGCTCCAGAGCCAGACAGCTGTTTTGTCCCAATTCAGTGAGTTCTTTTTACATTGTGTGTATTGAAATACTCTAATTTTCTCTGTTAAACATAGCTATGATTTTTACCTTTTATTTTTTACCATGCAACTTCCCTAAGAATAAATTTTTTTTTTAAGACCATGTTTTTTCCACAAAGTTGCCAATTCAGCACTGTCCTTCCAGGTTTTTAATGATGTGCCAAAGTATTCTTAACAACGTTCCAATATCTTCAAATCTCTTTAGTTGTTTTCTTTGCATGACATAGCCCCTTTGATTTGTTTACTTTTTTGCCCAGCAGTGTCTATAGGTGACGATTGAACTTGGAGAATATCTCCCCTTTTGAGCCATTTGAAAAAAACAAGTATGTATCATTTTTAACATGGTGTTGATAAACAGGCTGTTAAGTGTTTGATTTTGCTATGCATCATATCCAGCCATACCCATTAAACTCATTAAAAAAAATGTCATCCCATTTTCTTAGGGTTTAGACTAAATCAAATTAAAGTAGGACTACATGCAGAGGGTCTTATAATACAGCAGATCTGGAAACAATATGGTTACTTTAAGGTGTTTACAGCTGCATTAGCCATCGCTTGGGTCTCGAAGACTTATTTCCAGTGGACGGATGTTACTTTTGCTTTTTTAGCCAACCCCCCCCCCATTCCCTCCAATTGTCAACAAGCTCCACTCCTTGGATCTACGATAACCTAAATGCTTCCAAACACAATTGTGCATTGAACTGGTTATAGTGTTAGTGTTTAAGTTTGTTTGTAAACCTAGAAATTTAACATCGTTGTCACCTTTGACATAACCCTAATGCTTTACCGCAGCCCATTCATCTAAAAGCTTGTTCCTTGTCTAGGTTGCATTTCTAAACTAATTCCAGTATAACAGTCGAACAGATATTTAAGGACAAACATAAAACTGAGTTATCTGTTAAATCTCTTAGTTTTCCCTCCCCCCTCCCTACTTAATGCTTGTGTCCCAGTTTTTGGTTGTTAATCGCGGTGTGACCAGGCGGCGCCTGTAGCTCCCGCTGTGTGAAGAAGAAAGGAGCGGTAATGGTGTATTGATTTTCCTCCTCATGCTCCACTTGAAGCTAGCAGCCGTGCTTTTGAGTGCGCTCAGGAAACAGCGTTAGTCAGGTGATCTGAGTGCGTGGCGCTGCTTTTGTTTGTGGGGGTTGGGAGCCTTTTTTTTTTTTTTTTTTTGCTTTCTCCAACGGTAAATGAATGAACCGTTGTGGTGTTCGTAACCTGTTTAAGGAGCAGCAGTGTTAAGTCAGCCTGAGTGCAGGCCTATCTGTTGAGCGCACATTTTCTGCCATCATGCTTAATGCATAATGCTTTTTTAGTAATTTTTTTCTTTATAGAAGTGCTAATATTTATATATATATATTTTTAAAACATAAATGAGATTTTCAACTAAATATCACAATATTTCACTATAAACTATATAAATATTTACTTTTGTTGAAAAGCAAAAGTAAATAGCTTTAGAGATTTCATTGCTAAAAAAAAAATCATGTTTATTAATAAAAAAGACATTTTTACATACAGTAAGGACAACTTATTTTATGATACTTGTGTCAGGATATAAATCATGAATACTCATGCCAAATATTATGCCACAACGCTGTTAAATTGTAAGTCGTATCAGGTTAATAGAAATTCCTTTGTCGTTTCTATAGTAACAGCTCTTGAGTCTAATAAATGTTTTTTTTTTTTTTTTTTTTATGTACGTATATAAAGTTTGGTGTTATTACAAGCGTAAGTTAAAAATGATTTGCACTTTCCATTCAAGTCTACAGTCTCCCAGCACAGCTGTCCAGTGTTGCGCCGATTCATTTGTACCTACAGTGCGAGAACAAATGGATGCCGCACTTTTGATTTGCATGAGAGAGTGATGCAGGTGATCCTGGTACCTGGAGAAGCTACTCATTGAAGACTTTGCGATTTCTCATACTGCTCACAAAGAAGTGTGTAGGAATGAATAGAGAATTTTGTGGAGGTTCTTCGAAGTGCCATTAGAAGGAGCTGGACCATGGCTGATGTTGCACGTCAACACACTTTTGCCCACACTGTCAGGACTTTGTTTTGAGGTGTTAAAGCACAACCAGGCTCCCTAGAGTTCACTTTTTTTTTTTTTTTCTTTTTTTTTATAAATTTAGTCCTGTCCAATTCTTTTTTCCAGATTTTCTCCCCAATCTAGTCGTGTAGCCAATTTCTCCCCGTCACTAGGAGCCTCCCACATTAAGGCTACTACTACCACTCAGTCGGGAGGGCAAAAGCTATCCTGTGTTTCCTCCGAACCACGTGACGCGAGCCGACCGCATTTTTTCGAACTGCTCGCTCACGCACCGTTAGGGGCGGAGTAACACATTCGGAGGAAAGCACTAGCCGCTCCTTCCGCGTGCGCGGGCTCACAGACGCCCCAGATTGGCTGTAGAGCCGCAATTAATGTGGGAGCGCAAGTACCTCTCATCCCGCCCCCCTGAGAGAGCTCGGCCAATCAGCTCTCTCTGTGCCTTCGGCTGTGAGAGGAAAACAGCATCGAACCAGCGCTCCCCGGATAATAGGGCGAGCGCTTTACCACTGCGCCACTCGGAGGCGCGGAAGATTCAATTCTGATGAAGTAGACAGCGGTGCATTCCACAAAAAGCAAAAAATATATGGAATTGCTGTACAAAATACGAAAGCATGTTGACAGATGGACAAAGTGTATTAAAAAGTCAGTGGGTTATGTTGAAAAAATATGCATTTGTCTATTCTATGTAAAAAGTTTATTAAAATAAATTCCACAGCTGGAGTGCGGATAATTTCTGACTCATGTCATGTTTTGACTTCGTGCAGTATATGACTGTATTGTCAGTGTCAGCCTTTCAGTCTTTTCTCGGGGGAGTCAAAAATATTTTTTGCTGCTATTTACTGTTTACAGTAAGAGAAAATGGTGGGAGGATGATGAGAACTAGTAAAATAAGAGACCGTAGTTGATCTGTTATGTGTTCAGATCAATTGTAAATTTAAACCTTTGTAGTGCGAAATGCAGTTTGGGGCCCTCAAAACACTTCAACACGATTTTTACACATTGTTTTTTGCTCACATTGTCTATATATAACATTTTATTTTTGCTCACATTGTATTTTTACACTTGCGCTCACAACTCTGCCCACCAGGGTTGCCAGATCACACTGACATAATCCTGCCTAGGCAATGCTGAAAACCCCCTTAAGTAAATAGACAGGCCAGATTAACACTTCAAGTTCAGTATATCTTTTAACATGGTTGTTTAAGAAATGAAAAGCTACTCACTTGTTGATGTAGTGGCTAGCAATTTCACCTTGCACCTCCAGAGTTTAGGGTTTAATTACCGCATCGGGTCTCTGTGCATGGAGTTTGCATATTTTTCTGATACTTGGTGGGTTTCATCCCACTGTCCAAAGACATGCAATTAGGCTAGTTAGCATTAAAAAATTACCTGTAGTGTGTCTTGTGATTAATTGGCACCCTGTCCAGGGTGTTCCTCACGTCATCCCCTAGGTCTCCTGGAATAGGCTCCAGGCCCCCCGCGGCAAAGTGGTATAGATGAAGAAAGTGAGTAATTTGTGTCCTTGCCTTCCCGTCCACCGCCCCCTTTGCACTTCTCCAAGAACATTAAGACACAGGATGGATTTAGTCATGAAACCGTAACACTGAATGTTTGGTGCTTAAACCACCACCATGGCCAATTTCTCTCCTCATTGTTTATATCTATTTGTTCTACAGCAGCAGGTCATAAAGTGGTGCTGCAGCAGTGAAACATTTCTCTTCTTTCAGCTCTGCTTTTATAGGCAATTCTATAAAAAATAAATAAATAAATAAAAAATGTGCCCAGGGCCTCAGATGGTCGTGCAATAAAACGTGTGCAGCGTATGAGGCTGGGACTTCATGGCTTTGCAGTTAAAACTGGTCTCTCCGTTTCTTTTGAATTTAGACATCGTGTCTGTGTCTGATTACGAGTTAAGAAATGTTAAACCTTTTCTGTATGTATATTCTGTAAATGCTTTTTAGTGGAATGACACGACAAAGGCCTTGAACAGCTAATCCAAGTGACCATAAGGTCCACCAACATTGTGCCTCTAGTGTGAGTCAGCTTACTAAATATATCTTAAAAGGATTAAACTGAGAGCTTGGGAGGGTTTATTGTGATGCTGTCTATAATTTAGCCATGTCAATGCTGAGAAGCTCTTATAAATATTGAATGTTATTAGTTGTTGGTCGATAGACATTGCTACAGCCCTACTTTCAAGAAAGTAATTCATATGTGAGATTGTTTTTTAATTGGTTCACATGGGTCATTCAACATGGTCTCCATCACGAGATATGCATTTGCAAACTCAAATCTCAAATGGTCTCTCAGTACGTGGTTTGTATTCAATACTGGTTTCCCCCACTTTAAGCAACTTGGTCCATCTATGCATATTGCTCTTGTCAATGGTACCGTCTCTGTAAATATTCTGTAGCACACTTGATCATCAACTGCGCATTTTCAAAGAGAAAATGTTCAGTTGATGATCAGATACATACGCTTATAATTGAGTCCATGTTTAGTATATTTATATTTAAATTTAGGCATTTGGCAGATGCTCTTATCCAGTGCAACTTGCATATGTGCTTCGACATTTCCATCATTAGAAATATCCTTACACTGGTTTACTAGGTTATTAACTAGAAGCCGAGACAAAAAACAGTCTAGAAGCATGTCTTCCTCAATTCCTGAGAGATGGTGGGATCAGTCGAGCAGTGCTCGAGGATCAGGGGAAAAGTGGTGCAGTGCGGGGTGTGATTAGAGCTTTGAGAAATGGGTGCTGGGCCCTTTTTAGCTTTATAGCAAGCAAGGTTGCAAACAAATCGTGAAGTCAAATTCTGGATCAGCTGCAGAGGACGAATGCTGGGACAGACCTGTGGACTGAACAAGCACCCAAATTGCCTGTGTGGACAGAATTGGAAAAATTCTTTCAATATTATAAAAAAGAAACGGGCAAGAGCGAGGAAGGTTAGTATGGTCTGGGGAAAATGACAGTTGGTTGTCCAGAGTTACCTTAAGGTTGTGAGCAGTGATCTGAGTTTTGTCCGGGGAGATCCTGACAGGGGATGAATCACCTGGGATGAACAGAAGTTCAGTTTTGCTGAGATTATGTTTCAGTTGATGGGCTACCATCCAGGATAAAATATCTGCCAGACATGATAAGATCCGGGTGGAAACCTGAGTGTCTGTGGGGGGGATAGATGTTGTCTCACAATGTTGAGTGTCATCTGCATAACTATTGCATGAAAAACCATGGGTGGGGGATATGACCTCAAAAGAGATCGGGTACAGAGGAATAACAGAGCAGAGCTTTTGTATAGAGGAAGAGGTACTCAATTTGAACAACTGGGGGGATTTAATAATAAAGTCCACTTTTCCTCCATTTCACATTGCAATAAGACTTAAGTAAGCCAGAAGTCACTATACCAAATACTATATTATATATAGTATAATTATATATATATATATATATATATATATATATATATATGTAAAATAAAGAAATAATCACTACCATTTTAAAGTCATGTAGGCTTTTGTCACATTGTAATAACATTATGAACCAATCACATTTCCCTCTGATCCCAGTAGAAATGTTCAGTTAACATGGACCCACCTTGTGTTTGGTCTATCATTCTAACTGTGGTCCCTCCATTTTAAATACATTCAGTGAGATATTTAGTTTTTTAGGGCCGAGATTTTTTTTTCTTTCTCCTTACCTTTCAAGGTTTTTGGTAAGTTATTTTAAGCCTCATTCACATTTATTATGACAGCTTTCAAGGTTGCTGTGGAGCAAACACAAGAAAACCGACTGAATATCACTGAAAATGTCTTTCTCTGTCTTTCCTTGGCAAAGTGTGTTTTGTTATTTCAAGGTGGGTGAGATGTTTAGTTGGTTCGGTGGGATAACAACTGCAATACTGACAAACCGTGTGTTTCGCCACAAAGACTTTTTGGTATCGGTTCCCGTCAGTGGACCTGGTCAGGTCAGGGTGCTGAGAGAAAAAGAAACAGTGTAGTCGTGTTTAGAGATTGCACAATACTGTGATACTGATTCCCATTTGAGGTTTTCCTTAAAAGCTTTCAGTTACCTAAATGTCTTCCAGTTTGATTAATTGATGCAGTTAAACACAGTGCAAGTTATTTTACATATCCCAGTTGGGGTCAGAGTGCAGGGTTAGGCAGGATACAGCATCCCTGGAGCAAATAGGGTTAAGGATCTTGCACAAGGGCTCAACAGTGCCAACTTAGTGCTGGGAATTGAACCTCCGACCTTCCGATCAGAAACCCAGAGCACTACCCGTTTGAGTTTAATCCCCAAATCTGATGTGTGATGTTTTACAGTTTTAACTTGCAAATCCCAACTTACCATCTAACACGCTCATATCGCATGACTGCTACCAAACCTCAATGTTCGGTCAGACACATGCTCCCTCCAGGGCATCACAGAAGATGAAACGTTTTCAACTATTTGCGTTACACGTGAGCTCACAGATGTTCGCGATTGGTTAGTGTACTGTAGTTGTGAAAGTAGCCCTTTGATATAAACTTGCATTATGAAATCTTCCAGCAATAACGAGACTGCTAAAGAGTTTAATTTCTCCTACACTACAGCTGTTTGGCCAATCAAACTTTTTTTTGTTTGTTTGTTGATTAAAGATACATTTAATGTACTTCTGTATCTGATTAGTTTTCTTTAAGGTTGAAACAGCACTGTATTTTTCGAGTTTTTACCAGATGTCAGAATTTCTCTACTATTTGCTTGTTTCGTGAAAGACATTTAAGACTAATTATACGCTGGTGTGTAATTTCCCCCCCTGCAGGTGGCCTAAAAATTACCAGAAGTATAAATATATACATTTCAGTAAATCCGATCCTCAGCCGCATCCCACACTAGAGTATTTATTATTTTTTTTTTCATCTGTTCTAACTTGTGCACCATCGGCACTGAAAGCCACCTGATGAGATGTGCACATCAAGCTGTTACAGCCTGAGTGATTCATCTTGCTCTGAATTTCCCCTGGCAGATGTTTACAGCAGCGTACGTCAGTAGCACCTGCTCCACATCCACATCCAGCCTTTTGCTCGCATACAGATGAGGTGTGAAAGTGGTAATATGGCAGCATCGCACTCCTTGTCCTACATTACATTATGTACGGGATTAAACGCTTGTGGCTGTGCTGTTATGGGGAAATCAAGGGGATGGGGGGTGCAGAGGGATGTGGGCTGGTGCTGAGCTGGAGTTAATGTTACCGCCCAGAAGTTGATTCATTTTCTATAACAGCGCAACACACATAGAAAATTCTACGATTGTGAAAGAACAAGGCAGGAATCAACTGTCTGCCAGGTTATGCACTCGCTTAGAATAGTTTTTTTTTTTTTTTTTTTTATAAATACACCAGATAGATAAAACCGTACCTAAGATTTCATTTTAAATGCATTTTTCCCTGTCTTGCATGCTTGACTGTTCAATAGCAAGGTCTAATTGTCATATAATTTGCATGAAATCCCGAACGTTGGCCGCACCGGTGTCGATGTTTTCGGTCTTTATTAGCAGGAAAACCTTAATGGCTAAAGTACAGCGCAGTTTGAAATCATTTAAATCTCTGCAAACAGAGGTGCTGATTAAGATGGTGAGCTGATTTGCATATTGCATTAGCGGGAAAAAGGGCAGAAATGCAATTTACAGGCATGACCTGGAATTATGCATCTCATAAATTCGGTAATCGTTCCTGTCCTTTTGTGCCGAGTTTAAGGGGAAAAAAAGTTAACAAAATAATGACAAATGACAAAATAATTGTTGCCCTGTTAGGGAAGGATGTGCTGATGGATTGATTGTAAAAAAGAATATTTATAACAAATATTTGATTTATTATTTAATTCATGATTTTTGTCAAATGATGTTATTTCATGCATCACATTTGTGGATCCCCCTAACCCTATCCCCCCCCCACACCCCCCCTTAACTCATTCATATACTCCATGTGGCCTACTGTAGTTTATTCACTTTTTCATCCATGACCCAGAATTCAAGGAGTCCAACTTACTTAGAATGCATTCCAGTTTCTGTTTACCCTTCAGACCTTTCCTCACTTTCTGAATTGTTTGACCATTACATATACTGTATTATAATATACATCAATATAGATAATAAGTGGCTATATGTAATAGCCTACTTAAACTTGAATTGGTAAGACTGAGACACCAGGCTTCTTCACAGCAGGAGGCCTGTTGATAATTATATAACTGACTATGGTGATGAGCAAAATTAAGCTACCACTGTTATCAGGTTGATAACCAATTATTATTTAAACCTCATTATCCTGGGGCCAACCCCTCCTGCACATGGTTAGACCAGTCTGAATCGCATACAGAGTTGTATAGTCTTTAAGACATTCCAGTGGCTTTTATATTACTGGTGCTAATATGCTTTTTTTCACACACAAACTGAACTTAAATAACCATAAAATTTAACCATGGTAACCCTTAACAGTCAATAGACCTAATCTTGGTAACTTCAATCTGCCACAATACCTAATGTCATTAAGCCATATTCTAGTGGCCGTAATGACAACATTTGACAATCTCATAAAATCTTAACCTTCATAACTTAAACAACAGTAATCTTGATCTTGGGGAAACTTAACTGCAGAAATCCCAACCCTAATAACCCTAACCGTAACAAAATCCTACAGTAATCCCAGAATCAGTAATCTCAACCGCAGTGATCCCACCCTGGTAAATTTGGAGTAATCCAAATCTCCATAAACCCCAACAACTATAATCCTAACTTCAGCACCACAGTTACCGTCAAAACAGTAATCCCAATTTTAGTGAGATTACAGTAATCTTGACCTGAGTTACCTTAAACCTAGTAATCTCAACTTCAGTAACCTTAAACACAGTAATTTCAACATCTGTAACCTTATACACCGTAATCCATCCCCTTGTTAACATTTAAACACAGAAATCACCATCTGTTAATTTACACAATTTAATTTAATTAAACCTCAGTAATCCAAACATAGTAATCTTAACATTAATCACATTCATTAACCTTAGTAGCCTTAAACACAGTAACCTCAACCTCATTTACCTTAAACACAGTGATCCCAGACTCTGTAACCTTAACCACATTAATCCTAACATCAGTAGCCTTAAACACACTCATCTCAAACTCATTTACCTTAAACATAGTATTCTCAACTTGACTAACTGGATTAATCACAACCTCAAGTAAGATCACCCACAATAATTTCAACCTCTTTAACCCTAACCAGATAAAAAACCTTAATTATAGTAATTTCAACTTCACAGTAATTACAACCTTAGTAACCCTAAGGATATTAATCTCAACCTTAGTTAGTTTAAATACGGTCATCCCATTCCAGAAACGTTACAATAATCTCAACCTCAGTTATCTTATTAAAAAATAACCTCAACCCTCAGCATTGTAACTATAGTAATATCAACTTAAGATTAACCACGATAACATCAATCCAAATTTAACTTTACAATAATCTCAACCTTAGTTACGATAAACACAGTAATCCAGGTTTCCGTAACTTTACAGAAACCTCATTCTCAATTACATTAAACACAGTAATCACACACTCAGTAACCTTTACCACTAATTCCAACCTCATTTACGTTACCACAATAATCTCAATTTCAATCACAATCTCAGTAAGATCACCCACAGTAATCTCAACCTGTACTGTATATTGTAGCAATCCCAACCTTAGCAATCTTAATTATAACTATCCCAACCGTGGTAACTTTAGTTGCAGTAGTCACAACCTTAGTAAGAATAACTAAAATTCGATTCAATTTAATTTTATTTGTAGAGCTCTTGACAGTTGGCAGTATCGCTTAGCAGCTGTCTGTGGAATTATGGAAGTTTGTATGAAATGTGTATGAATCAAAATGATTAGATTGTCCCTAATGAGCAAGCCATGGGCAACGGTGGCAAGGAAAAACGCCCTGAGATAGCAGTAGGAAGAAACCTTGAAAGGAACCAAACTCAATCGGGAACCCATCCTCATTTGGGTCATAAGAGGTAGCAGGGATTGAACCGCAGTCATACAGTGTGTTAGGCAGCTGGAAGTCCAGTATAACAGTTGATGTCTTTAAGTTAATATGCAGACCAATTTATTATTGGAGACTATGTAGACTTTCGGAAACCCTAGTCCTGAACTATCTAGTGACTGCAGTCATAGTTCTAAGGTAGGTCCTTAGAGCACAGCTGTCAGCATCAGCCGAGGCCAGGATTGTCTTCATCTCAATCTTTATAACCCTAGCTGCAGTAATAACCTTAATCATACTAATTCCAACCTCAGTAATCTTAAATGTAATCATCAAAAAATTAGTAACCTCACTATGAAAACCCTATTTAATTATGGCCTCAGCAACACACCCCCACCACACTACATATTGCACTCTCACAATCTCTCATAAACTCTCAAACTTTCTCCAAGCTGTAAATGTTAGAGTAAAAAACAGCAAAGGAAAACACACACTGTGTGTGTGTGCGTGCGCGCGCAGAGTATTTGGCATTGACAATATTTACACACATGGACAGATTTTAAAATCCCGAAGCTGTCACTGGCAAGGCTACGCTCAAGGACAAAAACTAAATTGTTTGCCAGCTGAATCCTGTTAAATCCTCTTAGACAACATTTTAGCAATATCCTTTCACTATGGGCAGGCTGTCTTACAATTAAATGCTGTAAGGTAATGATGGATCCTAAATACCATTAACACAAATGACTTTTTCCCCCCATTTTGTTGACATCAGGCTTTTATCTCATGTTGCTTCACCTTGTTAAGGTTTAAAATACCTGGGTTCATGAGGCAAAACAGATTCATTTATTCCTGAACGTACGAATCAATGTGACCCGAACAAGCATCAAGTTAACCAGCTAGCTGATGGGATATCATGAGCCCTGGGATCTATTTTATTCCACAGAGCAAAAGCTAGCAAAAGATGTTTTGTCCAAAATGCTAGTTACTTGGTAGGCATTTCTCATCTATAGAGCTATTGTATACTGTAAAAGCAATGTCATCCTTGCGGTCATGCAGCTATACTGAATATTGGCTGTGATTAACTACATGTATAGTATGACTCACAAGTCAGACCAATGCTGATATTGTAAATCATGCAATACTGCTTGATCATCGGCCACTTAGACACCCTTTTGACTACTCGTTAATGCAAATACCTAATCAGCCAATAACATTGTAGTGACTTAATACATGTAGGCTTGGACCTCTTTCAAAAATCTGCTGAAGTCCAATCCGAGCATCACAATAGGAAAGTAAAATAATTGAAGTGACTTTCAATGGGCTGGTCTGTGTATCTGTGAATCTGCTGATCTTCTGGGATCTACAGGCACAACCATCTCTCGGGTTTACAGGGAATGGTTTGAAAAAAAAAAAAAAGAATGGGCAGACTGGTTTGAAGTGACGAAAAGGCAACAATAACCTCAACATCTCGTTACAACCGAGGTATACCGAAGAGCATCTCTGAAGTTGCAAGTGCAACTTCTGTCAGCTAAGAACAGGAAACCAATATAATTCTTACCAAACAACAGAAGATTGGGAAAATGATACCTGGGCTGATGAGTCTCGATTTCTCCAGCGACATCCGGAAGGCAGAGTTAGAACAACATGAGAGCATGGATCCATCCTGCATTCTTGCTGGTGGTGTAATGGTTTGGGCATAGTTTCTTGTGCCCCTCAGTACCAATTACCTGACTCTTGTTGCTGACTGTCCATCCCTTTATGACCACAGGATAACGCTCCATGTCACAAAGCTATGAATGGTTTTGTAAACATGACAATGGCTTCACTGTACTCAAATGACCTCTTAATCCAACAGAGCACCTTCAGAGTTTGGTGGAACCTCAAATGGCATGCTGTCATGTCAAAATGGAATACGAATGTTTCAAGGACCTTGGTGAATCTGTACCATGAAAATTAAGGCAGTTCTAAAAGCAAAAGTGGGTCTAAACCAGTACTAGCAAAGTGTATCTAGTGAAGTGGCCAATGAGTGTGTAGGACAAAACATTGGACCATTTATTTTTATTACAAATAACCTTCGCTGTTAATGTCGACTTTGGTGCATTAACTAATGAGAGGATGAAAGGAGTCAAAGTCTGTAACGATTATAAAATGTTAAATGTATTTGTGTTTTTAATCGTGTGCCTTATCACAATAAATAGAAAATGGTTTTAAAATTAATACTAAATTCTAATGCTAACCTTAACCTTAGTGCCAGTTTTTTTGTTTTTTTTTTAAACACACAGAGCAGCTGGCCTCTCCATAGCATAGAATCATGACCATGTGGTGTGTGTGTGTGTGTGTAAGAGAGAGAGAGAGACTGTTTAGCCCTCCAACTGTGTTCATTGAGTGCTTCAGCATCTCAGCAGGAGAGATGATGAGATTCTGGCCACAGAGTGGGGAAAAAACACACACGGTTTTTGTTGTGTGAGAGCGCGAAAGAGAGGGAGCGAGAACCTGATGCAATGACAAGTCATTATCCAATGAGAGTCACTGGATAGCAGGCAGCATTCAAGACACTTCAGAACGAACAAACACACACATACAGTAATGGCCGGAACAGCTGGGAGGCTTTGTGAAGAAAAATCAAATCTCCACTTGCTTGCCATGTCTCCTCCATTTAGCCCTGTTTCGTCCACTTTATCTTCCTGTGCTAAACCGACTGGCCGCCAACTGGTGGCTCGACTCATATTTCCCAGGAAAGTGCTAAGAATTTCTTAGGTTCCACACTGTGTGTAAGAAATAATATACATTGGATGACCTTTGACCTGCATTGACATTACAGTGGGCCAAAGGAGACACGAATTGGAGCAGTAGTTCCTGCTTGTTCTAGTAAGTTATTCTGTTTAAAAAGGTGCTCCACATAAGATGTTCTCTCAGGAAATGTTTAACATTTATAGAAGTCTCCAGCCTCAGCAATTGGTTACAGTCACTAAGTTTTTATAAAAATAATTTCCCATCAATTTGGAAAGAAAGAAAGGTAAAAGGGCCTGTCTACATTGGGTGATGAATACACCCCTCCCCGCTTGATGCCTTATTGTATCTGAGCACGTGGGGTGAAGGACGTTTGCTTAAGGGTCCAACAGTGGCAGACTGGTGGCATCAGCGTTTGAACTAGGGACCTGCTGGTCTCCAGTCCAACACCTTAACCATCGTCATACACCTGCATTGAAAGATTACTATAAGTACAGCATAATATTTCACGTTTATTATTGAAACGTTCCCGAAAAATGTAAGGGATGGCAGCTAGACCCGAGGACACCTAACCAAGTATTATAAGACATCTCAGGAAACCAGACATTGAGTCAAAGATGCACATGCAGTCTATAAATGGGAAGAATTCCATAGATAATTGCAGAGATTAATTAGAGTTATGAGTCATTTTTTTATTTCAAGCATTTAACTTTCAAGCACGGTGGTGTAGTGGTTAGCACTGTCGCCTTGCACCTCCAGCTTCCAGATTCGATTCCCGGCCAGGTTCGATTCCCGTCTCTGTGGGCGTGGAGTTTCCATGTTCTGCCCATGCTTGGTGGGATTCCTCTAGGCACTCCGGTTTCCTATCACAGTCCAAAGATTAGGTTAGGCTAATTGGCGTTCCCAAAGTGCCTGTTGTGTGTGAGTATGTGAGTGTGCCCTGCCATGGATTGGCACCCTGTCCAGGGTGTACCCCGCCCCATGCCCTAAGCATCCTGGGATAGGCTCTAGGACCCCCATGACCCTGAATACAAGATAAAGCGGTATAGATGGTGAGTGAGTGAGTGGTTTGTAGGAAGACTGGGCTAGCTAGCTAAACAGAGTGAGTGCAGAGCTATGAAACAAAATCTATTTTAAAGTATGAATTAAATTAAAAATAGAATTCAAGATGGGTAATTTTTGTTATTTTCGTTGCTGTGTTTTGAAAAAAAATGTAGCATGCACTTATTTGTGTATTTTGCTAGGTAGCTGCTTAGCTACTGTCGTTTTTTGACCACTAAGTTTTTCCATGTACGCATCAGAAAGTGAATAAGAATTTCAGTCACCACGTTGCAAGAGGTTTCGAGGGAACCTGTGAGTTTCATGGAAGTAGGCAGGTGTCAAACAGTCTAAAATAAAATCTCCTTAATAAACTGTGACAATCTGTAGATAGGTAGGTGAGAGACAACAATCGTTGCTGAGCCAAGCAGGGAAGTAGCGAAACTGCAGATCGAACACGGCCAAATGGTTGTCCAGGCTGTGCGGTGGCCAAGCCAGTGAACTTGTTAGTGAATAATGAAGGTTGTGCAGAGAGAAATAGTTGTTTGAATAGTGTGAACAGTTTGTGTTTACAGTGCAAGTGGCAAACTGTAGGCAGGCAGCCCTAACTAATTGGGGAAATTTTGTGAAACCATACCCGCAGTAAGTGGGGATGCTGTGGGTCCTGCATCAAGGGGTCACACTCCTACTGTTGAGTGGCTATAAATTAATCTAATTGTTTTTTTTTGAGGAGGGGATTGCAGCATTTCATGAAACCTCTCTTAGTCCCTGAGACCAGTGATATATTTTCTCAAAAACAGCAGCTACTGTAGCATGACTGTTTCCAGGTTCTGACATCAGTTAAAATTTTATTAGCCAAATTGAGTGACAGCTAAATTGCAAATGTCAAACCACTAACTATCTGCTATGCATCACTTTAACTTACCACTTAGCAGGAATTGTTGTAATTTAAATTACCACATGCAATATAGGCGGCACAGTGGCGTAGTGGTTAGCACTGTGGCCTTTCACCACCAGGGTCCAGGATCGACTTCTGTGTGCATGGAGTTTGCATGTTCTCCCCATGCTTGGTGGGTTTCCTTCAAGTATTCCAGTTTTGTCCCACGGTCCAGAGACATGCAGATTAGGCTAACTGGTGTTCCCAATACGCCAGCAGTGTTTGCATATAAATGTTGACCAAAGATCTTACCATTTGTGTGCACCATACTGTAGGAGGACAGTGAAACGGTTAACAGTAGCTTCTTGACTACAGCATAACTAGCACTGAGCAGCTGCAATACTGAAACAGAGGGCAGTTTTAAAAATGTAAATGCAAAACTTCACCTGTGCATTTAAACCATCCTGGCATGTAAAATGGCAATGGTCACATTATGTGGACAGTGACTGTGTTCTTTAATTTGTTCTGTGTTCCAGCAGTGGAGGGGAAAATGGTGAGGAAAGAATCTGACAGGATGGTGAATTTACAAACTGGTGCAAAGCCATCTAAAAATTCATGGAACGCGAGAAGTAGCAGCTGTGAAAATATTCACGCACCTAACACTGATGCATGTACACAGTGACTTTTTGCAGAATGTAAACTACATGCCCTGATTTTATTAGCGCACACCAGAGCTAGGAAGTACTTTTGTAATTACGTAAGGTAAGCCAACATCAACGCTTAGGCTTAGCTTATTGTTTTATACATTTAATTGTCAGATTTTGTATTGATGTATATTCTTTATTCTGTAGTATTTTATATAGTGCCACTACATAACTTCTGAGAGTACTGACGGAACATACGAGAATACTTCCATTAGATTTATGGCAGAGATCATTATTATATTAAGTCGTAATTGAAAAAGACTGAAAAATACAAATCACTCATGATCTAGCTAATTACAAGCTTGTCAATTTGCTGGCAAATGACTGTCAGCTCATACTGAGACCTTGTGGACCTAAAACATTTAAACGACAGAATTAACTCATAAGTGTTTGTTTTTCTTTGTTATATCTGTTCCAGGGAAGCTTTTTGCTAATGAGACATTGAGGGACTGTAAGAACAGCAGCTATTTTATTATTATTATTTTTTTTTTTTTCACGCTTTAGTATATAGAGTTCAGGAGACGTTCAAGATCTTAACACCCAAAGATGTGCTTCATACAGTACAGTGTTATGACCTTCCTTTTAGCTCCCTGTAGCTTATCACATACTATAAAGCGTTTTGTATATAAGCATAGGTAGTTATAACTAGGGTACTACTGAGATATACCAAATTGTCAGGAAAAGGTACAATGGTTGTGGTATTCTCATGTTTTTGGAATGCCATGTCTCAAAATTTAAGTTGACTAAAACCTGTAATTTTTGTATTTGTTTAAAATTTGACATTAAATCAGTAGCAAAACCACCTGCTATACTGTAGGTTTTCACTTGTACTAACAATCGTACTCATAAAAAAGTTATCATAGTGATAATAAAAGTACCAATTGTAATTGAGGTAACAATCAATAATCAGATTATAAATAGTAGTAACTTATAACTTTATCTTTATACTTTAATTTGATTTAAGTAGAAATGGAAGTCATAGTAATAACAGTTGTAGCTTAGGTAGTAATAGTAGTAACAATCATATTAATAGTAGTAATAGTGTTAATAGTAGTAACAATCGTGGTAGTGGTAGTAAATCCTAGCTGTAGTATTAGTAGTAGCAATGGTGATAGTAGTAACAGAATAGTAGTAACAATTATAGTAGTGAAATTATCAGTAAATTTTTTTTAGTAAAACTAAGATTAGTAACAGTTAGTAATACAGTAACAGTAATAGTAACAGTTGTAGTATTAAAAATAGTAATAGAAGCAACAATAGTAGTAGTGGTATAAATAGTAATTGTAACAAAGTAGTAAAAATAGTAATAATGCAAACAATCTTAGAAATAAGTGTAGTAGTGTAAATAGTAATAATCATAGCAATAGCAATAATAGTTGTCGTAGTAGAAGAAGTAACAATTGTAGTAGTAGGAATAGTAATAGTACTAACAATCATAGTAGTGGAACGAATAAAAGTTTAAAGTTGTAACAATAGTAGTAGTAGTAGTGGTAACAACCTTAGTAAAACTATTAACAATTTTAGTAGTAGTAGTAATAGTAACTACCTTGTTGTTGTAACAATCATCATAGTAGAAGGAACTTGTAGTAATAATAGTACTTTTTACAGTAACAATCATAGAAGGATGAATAGCCTTCATAGTAACAAAGCAATAATAGTAGCATACTGTAGTAACAAAGTCAAAAACATAACAATTTTTTTTTTTACTTGTATCTATCTAAAAAAAACAAAAAACAAGAAATTGTAAATGGAACTTAAATTTACTGGCTGGAGATACACACATACACATATATAATTTTATTTTTTATTTTAAAGAAAAAGACATTAAAATTCAGAACATTTTTTTATAATTTCTTTTAAAGTACAAATGACTTTAAATATTAGGTGGGGTTCATTCAAAATAAGCATGCAAAATGTTCATATTAATTTATTTAATATCATTTATTACAACCTTTTTATTGCATATGTTCGGTTACATTAAAAGTGCTCATAAAAAAATAAAATAAAATGTAAAAAAGTAAGACATGGTGTAATAAACCACTTTGGGAACATGCTGTTACTGAGAAATAAACGTTTTAATCGGTGACGATTAACTCTGCATTGCATCAGGCCACATCACACCAACGTCCCACCGTACTTTATTCTTTATTTAATGAACAAAGCTGTGTTATCTTTGCTGAATTCACTAGTGTGTGTGCGTGTCCAGCTTCTGGCCGTTTCCAGCAAATTGCAGTCAACACAAACCCGCCCACACGCTGCTGAGGGAGAACTTCCTCTCCTCTGGCTTGCTTCATGTGCAAATATGTGTGTGCGCGCATGTGCATGTGTGTCTGTGCCTGTGTGTGCGTGTGTGTTTGGTTGAGTGGCTCACCACTTAACCCATGTTCATCTCCACACCCTCTCCAAATTCATCTGTGAAAAAGATCAATGGTTACTCTTTTCAAGATTTTAAGTGAGAGTATGAATTATTAACCCAGGTAAGGATTTGTTACATTACTGTAGGTACAATATTATTATTATTGTTATTGTTCTATAATTCTTCCCTACTAAGCCACTTGAGGTGCAGAACCTACTTTATATAGTAGGGATACATCATTGGTTTTTAAATATATAGAAACATTATCATTAAGAATTAATTGCCGCTCAACATGGATTATTACCAACTTCATGCCCTAAAATGCTTTATTCCTTTTATACTGCAGCAATTGAACCTCCCATAATATTTTATTCTGTTAACAGTTTCAGTCAAAGTTACTTTACAGCAGCGATAGGTGCAAAGTCCTGATACTGGAGACTGCTTCCATATATCTATAATGAATGTTATCTCAACATTGATGAATCATTTCACTTTTTAACCCATTTGTATGGAGGTGTATGTCGCTAATACCTGATTTGCTGATGTAGAAAATTCATTAACACCTTTTAACCAATCAGAATTAAGTACGTACGTAAGTAAGAGGTATAATTCTGTGCCTTGTTCAAAATCCATTTTTATATATTTAGATGGCCCTAAAAAGCACAGTGCTGTCAATCAAAAATGTTCACCACCTTGGCATATGTGTTGAGCCCTGAAGTCTCCCATTTTCAGTGAAATTGCATCATTCCAACTCATGACAGCTAAAATCTAAATTATGGCCGTTCGCCCCATCATAATTTGGGTGGTACAAATTCCTACACTTTTAATGCTATATGGGGTACATAAGCCAGGTTGCACTGGTTCCACCGAGCGCTCTCATTGCCACACAAAAGAGCATCTGTCAATGATAATCGACCATCTGCGTCCTCTCCAAACACATCCAACGTCCAGCCAAGCTCTGCTCCAGCTGGTCGACACCATCCATCCCTTTTTTTATCTACCCATCCAACTATTTATTAAAACGTTTGTCATTCTTCTTGCTCGTTAAACAGCAGTGGCTTGGAGCTAATTTTATAGTTCTATTGAGGACACAAGAAAATTATTGTTTTTACTTTTCGTCCGTCCATCACTAAATACACAGTGATCAGTGTGTCGGAGCTAATTATGAGTACTGGAGGGAAATGTTCATGTTGAAGTGTACTGTAGTTTAGAATATTCTTATTGGTCTGTTTTTACCAGGCAGCAACGTGGAACCGTCTAGCTGACACGACTGTCAGACACGAGTGTTTTTAGACAATTTCTATCCACACATGTATTGCTAACTAAACACATATTGGTTAGGCCTTTGTTATAAAACTGAATTGATGTTAATAACTGAATGTGTCTGGATGGATAAATAGATAGATGGTGATTAGTTAGTTTGACTTTTTCCGTCCATCCATCTATCCATCCCCAATGATCAGTGATTTGAACATAATTGCCCAACTGCTTTTGGTGCAGGCCCACCACACACATCATTGCTCCTCAATCAGCCAGCAGAATGGTACTGAGAGAACAGTGCCCTTTCAGCACCCCCTGTGTTTTGGACAGCAGAGTGGCATGCAGGGCAGGGAAGTGAAGTCCGACATAGTTGGGGATGCATCAGGATCTACCATCTTCTGTTTAGCACCTGGGGATGAAAGGTCACCAAGAGCTCAGTCAGGTGTGTAGGAAGTCCTTTATGCCATAGTCACACTGCTCTCTCTGTACACCTGTTACAGCTGAAGGAGCTGCATCTTCCTGCCTTCCAGCCACCATTCAGACACTCTCGGCTTGGCTGGACATCAGAGTGCTTCTCAGAACTGTTTTTTGAAGGGCAAACAAGTCTGATCCATGGAGGCTCCACCCAACAACCCACAGCACCCAAACGATGCATTGCCAAAGTCCTGGTGCCAGATATTACAGCATGACCCAGAAGTCATGTGGAGCCATGGTCCGAGGGCCAGTGGGACCTGCTCAATACTGGGAATAGCAGTTTGCATTGTAATAATATGACTAAATAAGGTATTTTATCCATCCATCCATCCATCCATCTATTCATCCATCCATTATTAGGGATGATTATCTAGTCTTGAAAAAGGTTGCCATTTTATGGTGAATAGTAGGTTTGTTAATCAATTCATCCCTCTTTTGAGTCATAGCAACAGTATATATTGTTTTGGCCACAGTCTTATAATTTCTAGTTTTTGTAGCTGCAGTTGACCCATGTCATCCATCCATCCATCCATCCATCCATCCATCCATCCATCTCACTAAACAGATATCTCCATAGATAGCTATTTGATTGATGTTGCTTTACATTGATTTTTACTCTATCCACTTCTAATATATTTGACATGATTCTATAATATATTGTATTTACTGCAATACTTGGATCTGTGCTGAACTCAGCTTGGCAATGACTATTTCTTGGGAATTTTTTTTCTCCCCCTCTATGACTAATTCTGACCTTGAGCATGAAGCCTGAAGGACGATTATAAATACGACTCGCCTGTTAACACTGCCATGCTGTTGCAGTTTGCCGTCCAAGTAAAGCTGTCCTTCACTACTGTGTGATTCATCTCTTCAGCTCTCCTCTACCTTGCTCCATCTTTGTCTAAAACATTCTAGTTAAACTTAACAATTCACTTAATCAGTAACCTAAGAATCGGTGATGGGGACTAAAATGTATTAATTACATTGTAAAAGTAGAGCTAACTAAGCATGGCAATGGGATAATGTTAACAAACGTAATCATGTAAATATAATGTAGATATATGTAGAGAATAAATTTAATCCCAGTGACTTTCTTTATGGTAGTGTGGTTATTTCAGAAACTGCTGATCTCCAGGGATTTTTACACACAACAGTTTCTGGAATTTAAACAGAATGGTGCTATAAAAACCATCCATCCTGTGAGCAGCATTTCTGCAGGAGGAACACTGACAGGAACTCCATGGTAATTCAAAGAACTAGTCTTTACAACTGTGGTGAGCAGAACAGTGGTATCTGAACACACATGTCGAACAACAACAGAAGAGTTCTACTTCAGGTTCTACTCCTGTCGGCTAAGAAGAGGAATCTGACACTCCAGCGGACATAAACTTACCAAAACTGGACAGCGGAAAATGGAGAAAAACCAGGAGAATTTCAGGTAGAATGCACTTTTCTTTTCTTCCACTTCCACTTGTTTTTTGTTCTACAGACCACTGAGTCACACATATGTAACACATATATTTTCCGCTTTTAGAGACTGTATAAATATGCTGGATATAATAGGAAAGCTACCGGATAGCAAAGATTGCTCACATTATGATGAGATCAGGTTTACAGCTAAGGCGCCTCTGGGGATCTGAGGATCCTGGTACAAGCCCCGCCATCAGTGGGTTGTCGAGCCCCATACTACAGTACTTAACCACTGCATTCAGTGCCTGTCCCAAACCTGGATTACATTTTTAAAGTTGAGTTTGTGCAAAACAAGTAAAACACTTTTTTGTGAGTGAGTGATTAGAAAGTTTGCTGGAAATTATACAACAGTTTTGGAGTAATTTGATCATACAAGAGCGACTGCCTGAGTGCGGATATAGAGTATGACAGCACTGGGACATTTAAATATATGTATCTTTCAGCATTAAGCGCTCTAGCATTTCTTTACCCTTGAACAAGGGCATTACTTTGTGTATGGAACAAGGGCCCTAATGTACACCCTTTATAGTAAACGAGTTAGCTGAAGCTATTGTAAACTCAAATACATAGAGACATATAGAGAAAATGATAAAATCTACAAGACTGTCAGTAACCTCTACATATTTTTTTTTTTTGCTTTTACTGTACATAGAAAATAATTTAAAACTCATTAGTTACTTGACCCGTTAGTCAGTTGCCTGTTAGTTGCCTGTTTAATGCTACAGTAGCTCTGCCAGCCATGGAAGAATAACTGTTGGTGGAGCAAAATAACTGGTTAAATAAGCAAATGAATCATAATCGGTTAATAATTAATTACATTGGTAGAACTGTTCTATAAAAGCAATATCACATTCAAAGTCATGCTGTTGTACTAAATATCAGCACGGCTGTGAAATTTTCAGCATTAAGCCTCTGGCCTTGTACCTCTGACTGCATCAAAGATGCTCTGTATAACAACAAAACCTCATTAGTGATATTGATTATGTAGAATCCTGTAGTATAAGTGGTATTTAATTGTATGATAATTATACCATTTTTGACTATTAAAAAATGGGAATAAGGACAGCATATGCTGGTGTAAAACAGCATATTAAACACTGATGTAGATTTATATAAAAAAAATCATGTATCAATTTTTTGTTAAACGGCTAGTGGTGTAGTGATGTAGTGATACGACCTGAGATAAGAACCAAAATTCTTTTTCCTGCTTTTTTTTTTCTCCATTTTTTCCACCATCTTGCCATCCATTTTCCAACTACTTCAATATTCAATTACATCTCCGTTACAACGAGAAACTAAAAGCTTCATAAATCCCTACATTTGTGCTCACATCCTCGTCTAACATGCATCTGGATTCACGTCTTGGCACAGGATACTTCCACAGCGCATTATGATTCTGAACACATCCTGCCAAAGTGCTTTGTGTCCCTTTTATTTCATCTTTTGCCTTGAAAGAGCCTCGCATCTCTTCCTGTATCAGTGACTGCGCTCTCACCATACGCTGACTGCAAAATAGCTCATCACTAGAAAAGCAGTCGCATCCCATAATGCAACACGTGTCCCTTTTGTAATGGAAGGGGCCGTCAGTGAGCACTGCAGTCAGAAGCTCGACACACAGAGCCAAGATCATCGAATGCTGATTCCTCTGAACCTCCGTTTACACGATGAGGAAAAGTTATTGTGCTTTCTGACTGGTTTCCATAGCAACCCTTTTATCCCCCACTCCCATTCTAGCTCCACAATATATTCTGTGGACAATAGGTACCTAAATAGAGTGTGATACTGATTAGGATGAGAGAAAATGGCGGCACCCTTCATGAAAAGTTGTATAACTCTCGAACTGCATTACATTGTGATTGCGGCAAACAGCATTTTGGTTCTGAATGATTCCTAGGGTGGATGCTTTGGCGCTTGTGGTTCGATGTTTCTTCATATATGACATATGTTTTAGTTCATACATGCTTGTAGTTCCTGTTGACCCTTCCTGTCACATTCAATGTCTCATTAAAGAATTATGGATACATTATGAGAAAAACGATCAACAGGAAGTAGCAGAACTTGATGGTCCTACTGGTGGTTCCAATCAACCAACAAATGTCTTACAAAAGCCTAAAATATTACATCATTTGTTATGATTTAAGAGTCAAATTTACTTTCTGTTAAACTAATCAGCTTATACAAGATGGCCCAAATGTTTGGATCAACATGCATTTAAAAAAAAAAAGGAAAATTCATAGTTTTATTTTTTAGTTCAGACACAAGATGGCAAGAAACTGACGTAACATCGCACAACTTCTTCTCTTTGGGTTATCTAAAGTCTAGGATTATTGCAATTGCCCAGATCATACTGTATATACAATAATATGAGACGCTATGATTTAATATAATGTGATATAATGTGTGTGTACAGATTGTGTACAGACAAAAGATGGAACTACTTGAAACCCAAAGGTGGAGCCAACAGGACCATTTTGAAGTCAGCAAGTGGTGCAAAACATGTCACTAAAAAGCATTAGACCGAGTAGACATGATATCTTCAAAACTAGGGCCTAGAGCAAGCATGACACCATCTACAGTAGGTCAGAAAGCAAAGAGAGCATATTATCATTAATTTTGAGACAAGGGTGAGAGGGGTGATTTTCTTCTATGGGAAGGGAAGGAGCTCAAGGACTTTAACAGGTAGTGGGGCAATGGAGGTTGGCAAGCTGACTTTTATAGGGACTACTCTGTCCCATCTTGTTGCTCTGCTGCCTCAGTTAATTAACCAGCCACAGTATATGAAGGTAGAGCTGGGAAGCAGCTAATAAAAAAAATACCAGGGTGGGGACAGACCAGAAAAACAAGCAATAACAAAATACGTAAGTCTTTCTTATAGTGAACTGTTTGGTTGTTAGGATGTGTGCAAGGGAATTTGCCAAAGCCAGTCTGACATCCTATAAATTAACCTCTAAATACAAAAACTGCACAGGATGGGCCCCTTTAACAGACTTGCCGTACAGCAGCCATTTTATCAACTTCTGCTAACGTTAGCCTTGTGCTAAGGTTTAATCTTTCACCAGGGTGCATGCGAGCATGCATACACCCCAGTTTATTTACCCACAAACCGCTTAAGCAGCACATTAGCGAGGGCCGGGTGTAGGGTGCTAGCGGGTTAGCGACTGTGGAATTAATTTGATCTGGCTGAGTGGAGCAACAACAAGCGGCAGTTCATCCTGTGATTGCTTGTTAGCGCTCCTCTGCCGCTGCAGGGTGAAAATATTAATTATCGTTTGTCTGAGTTAATTTTGTCGGAGCGGCCACAGAACCACTGAACTCGATCCCAAACCAGGCATTTTCTCCTGCTGGAGCAGCTAATTAAATCTCAAAGAGGGAAGATTTCAAATGTAAGTAAGGAAAAAAAAATAGGGGGCATGTGAGTGACTGAGGCGTGTGTAGGGGAAGAACAAAGGAGCAGCTCCTCTGGGGGACTTTTTTTTCTGTTTAATTTTGTGCAATTTGTCAAATAATAGTCCAAAGCTGAACACTGAGCAAGTTGACCAGATGTTTTAGATTTGTAAGTAATCTGCAGGTTCAAAGACATGCACTACACAATGTGCTTCTTTTTGGGAACGTAAGCCAGGGTTTAAACTGTATTAAATTATACTATTTTTTTTCTAATATGTGAAAAACAATATGTAAGCATACAAGTAGGAAAATATTTTGATGGGCAAAAGAAGCTAATTTCAGACATTAAACACAACATTGTGATCACTGACAAGTATAATAGCAAGTTGAATAGCATTGATTATCTCATTACAAGGTTACCTGGAAGTGGGTGGGATATACAGTATTAGGCAGCCCATAAACATTTTGTTCCTGAGGTTTGTGTTGAAAGCAGAACAAAATGGATAAAGATAAATATTTGAGTGATGTTGGCAAGGGCTAAATTTTAAGGGGTAGATGACAGCATCAAAGCCTGTCCAACAATGCAGCTCTTGTGCTAACAATGCAGCTCTTTCTAGTCTGCAATGGTCAGTACATACCAACAGTAATTCAAGGAAGTTAAACCATTGAATTGTCAACAGGGACGTGGGTGGCCAAGCCTCACTGCTGCATGTAGGGAGCGAAGGCTGGCTTGTATAAAACAATGAAGGTGCTGTACAGTCAGCCGATGCTCACTTTTATCCACCAGCGAAAGCTCCTACGGTGAGCATGTGAGGATCAGAACTTTAGATCTAAGTCTTACCCAAACTTCTCTGACCTAAAGACCTGTTCCCTGTACAGTCCCTTGAACAGACTCCTTTTGTGTAAGTTAGAGGCAGGGGTAGCTCTGTGGTTAAGGTGTTAAAGGTCGTAAGCTGAAACTCCAGCACCACCAAATTGCCCCTGTGGGACTCTTGAGCGAGGCCCTTAACCCTCAACTGCTTATATGTGTATGTGCTAAATGTAAGTTACTCTGGATGAGACAGTCTGCCAAATATAAGTTCTAACTTAAGTCGCTGTAAAGCTGTAACTACAAATAATATTTGACGAACACTTTGGGTAACCTGTGTATGCACTCATCATGCACATATAAATAGAAACATTATTATTATTATTAATCTTTGTACAATGTCAAAACCATTACAAGAGAACACACTCATAACCAGAGCTTTAGGTAATAAGTGGTTCATGTCTTCGTTCTTTTGCATGACTCATTTGAGTGAGTCAATTTTGTTTCTTTGTAACATTTAAATGCAGCACAATCCATATCCTACGATTTTATTTCCATCTCATTATGTCAATATTCTGTGGATCTCTAAATATGATTTCAAAGATGGTGATTTCATCACCTGACACACACCATACCTCCAGTTCTGAGAGGTGAATCAATTGAATCACTTACCTGGGAATCAATTTGGGGTCACTAGGGGTCTCCCACATTAAGGCTCCTACTACCAGTCAGGAAGGGCCAAAGACTCACATGTTTCCTCTGAACCATGTGACCCCATCCGGCCACACCTTTTTGAACTGCTCGCTTACAGTATGCATCATTGGTGTAACACACTCGGAGGACAGTGCTATCCACTCCTTCCGCTTGCTTGTGCTTACTGATGCCCATGATTGGCTGTCGAGCTGTGATTGATGTGGAAGCGCTAAGTGCCTCCCATCTCATCCCACTAGCTGAGCTCGGCCAATCAGCTTTCTCTAGGCCCTTGGCTGCGAGAGGCTACAGCATCACCCGGCAATCAGACTAAATCTTCGAATGATAGGGCGAGCACTTTACCACTGTGCTGCTCGGAGACTTAGTATATTTGTTTTATTATAAACTTATTTGAGAAAAATGATTGAAGACTTAGGCATTTCAGGAGTTTAACACATTCCTATTTGCCTCGCTTTTTGTTAATTAAATCGAGTGATTTACAATCATACTAAATTAACATAAAACCGTCAGTAAAAAGAAATGCTTTCTAACAATGTCAAATAATATTCCCACTCCAAATATTCTTACAAATCAAATTAAAATAAAAACACTTGCACTGTTTAATTGATGCTAATTTGTATTAGAACTAATCTGGTTACTTAAAAGCTGATTAGTGTGCTATGATAATAGGTTCATTTTGTGTCATATTCTGTTTTGTTTTGGCTTTTCTTCTTTTTTTTTTCCATTGTATGTGGTCAAAAAGCTGCAGCTGCGTCACTAAGGATAATCCCAACTCCATAGACAGTAATATCAAAATAATCCGTCACTAATCTTAAATTGCTCCCTCAACTCCAAAAGCACAGAGCGAAAGCATTGAGGTTGAAGAGATGTAATAAATTGTCACCGTGCCAGTCTCGTATCATGTTTTCAATATACAGCATAAAACACACATCTGGTAACGGCGAAGGAACAATGCAGTGCCACTCTCATGCACTTTTAATTAAGGTTTGCTAACGTGGCAAAGATGATATTAGTTATCTTTTCTTTGTTAACATGTGGCTTGATTAGTGGTTCCATTCTAAACACTGTTCAGTAAATCTTTCTCTCTCTCTCTTTCTTTCTCTCTCTCATTCTGTGTGTGTGTGTGAGTTTGTGGATTAAAAAGACCTCCTCTAATAGCACTTGAGCCACAAACCCCTTGACAACCTGAAAACGAGCTTATTAAGCAAAAACACTTAAACATGCAATTATGTACTTAGTCCCTTCGAGGCACCAGCAACCAACACACTGCAAGCAACAGGAATAATGTTGGTATGTAAGTAGACGTGGGTGTTCCATGGAAAATGTGGGTGTTCAAAGGTAAGTGTTTGGTATCTAATGTTATATGTGAGATTTTGACCTTGATGCTCGATGGCAAAAGTTGATTGAACACTGATGTTTAATTGTGGATATCGGTGTTTGATTAAAGTTCTTGTTTATTGTTTGTAGGAATGTTTGGTGAGAAAGTTGGAGATTGTTGGCGTTTGATGGATTTTGGTCATTGTTGAAGTTTTAACAGAAAGCTGGTGTATAACGCTGAATGTTTGTTAGTAAATGCGGGTATTTAAAGGTAAATGCTAGTGTGTTGGTGTTTAATCCAATGGCTGGTGTTTAAATGACCCCCCCTGAAGCAGAGAGGGTTAAGGGCCTTGCTTAATGGCTCAACTGTGGCAGCTTGGTGTTGCTGGGGCTTGAACTTTGAATTAGACCCTTTGGATCAGTATCTAATAACCTACAGACTTAACTGTCTGAGTCAACACTAATGTAGGTGGTTTTTTGGTGAATGTTGGTGTTTTATGATGAGTGTTGGTGTCTTATGGTAAATGTTGGTGTTTTATGGTGAGTGTTCGTGTCTTATGGTGAGTGGTGGTGTTGTGTGGTAAATTGTGAAGTTTTATGATGACCGGCAGTGTTTTGTGGTAAATGTTGATGTTTTCTGGTGAGTAGAAGTGGTTTGTCATGAATGTTGGTGTTTAATGGTGAGTGTTGCTGTTTTGTCATGAATGTTGGTGTCTTACAGTGAGTAGTGGGGTTTTGTAGTGAATGATGGTGTTTTGTGGTGAATGATGGTGTTTTGTGGTGAATGATGGTGTTTTATGGTGAGTGGTGCTGTTTTGTGGTTATTGGTGGTGTTTTAGTTGTGTTTCGTGGTGAGTGGTGGTGTTTTGTAGCAATAAAAATTGGTGACTGTTGGAGTTTTAATAGAAAGCGGTGCTTAATGCAGAATGGTTGTTAGTAAATGTGGGTGTTTAAAAGAAGATGAGATTAGTGTTTAATGGGAAAGCTGGTGTTTAAAGAAGAATGTTTGAGAACGTGGGTGTGAATAATGTTAGTGAACAATGTTTTGTGGTGAACGTATTGTAATTTAAGTCTGAATATTTTTATGGAGAATGTTTTTTTTTTTATTATTGGTGAATGTTGACAGAAGTTGTTTTGTTGGCCTGTGTTGAAAGAGGTGTTTGGTGGTACTGTAAATATGGGTGTTTTATGTTTAAAGTTGGTGGTTGTTGAATGATCATGTTTAAAGATAAAGCTGGCACACAGAAGAGTGGTGTGCCGGAGATGTTGGTGTTTGTTAATGAGTGTTGGTTTATGACGGAGGATGTAAAGATAACGCCTCAGTCAATCATGGTTGATTCTCAAAAAATTCAAACAGAAAAATCTCCTACGAGTGTTTGACTGAAATGCCTAGGGATGTCTGAAGGCCAAAGTACATGAATTTTCATCTGCATCAAATATTCATTGACGACACTGATGAAAATAAAGATGATGCATCATCACCACTCTGTCTGTCTCCTTTTCCTTTTTTTGCTGTTGCTATTCATTTCAGGGTCAGAATTCACGTTGCTGTGAGAGTCACTGTTTGAGTAATGTTTACAAGATCTGCATTAGCGCCAGGATGGAAAGTGTTACTCAAGTAGACTTCTTTAAATGCGGCTCAATGGATTGTTTTATGTTGAGAGTATACTAAAAGAGTGCTACCGTGACAGGTTTATTTTCCATATTTTCATTGCTGCTCTTTTGTTAGCAGGACCACTGGTCCAATCAGCAATAATGCACTAGCCACGCACACAGACACATGGTATGACAGATGGCCCCGTCACTGTCTTGACTTTTCAGGATCACTTGGTTTAACCCCTTAACCTTCAGAAGAGTCTCATGCCTGACAGCCGTATGTAAGTCATTTATTCATATTGCTATAAAATTAGCACATTTTTGTCTTTTTTTTTTTTTTAAACAGAACATTATCCTGTTCTAATTTTATGTTACACAACCATAGACACTTTGACATGCAGTAAAATGCTTATACTCATGCATCCATGACCTAAAAAGGTAAAATAGAATAGAAATATTTCACCACAAATGGGATGGATTATTCAAATTTAAACATTTACAGAAGTTACAAACAAATTAGAATTAGACAAAAATACAGCCATAACCGCCATAACCTAATATTGAGTAGGTTGCCACCATAACAGTGTGTGGCACAGTGAAGCCTTCGCCTACCATCATCTAAGTCTTGGCCACCCATGAACCTGTGGCCAGTTCACCAGTTTTTTACTTTGGATCACTTTTAGTATGTCCTGACTACTATACCACAAGAGCTCATGTTTTGGAGTTGCTCTTACCCAGTCCTCTAGCCATCACAATTGGGCTTTTGCAAAGTCATTAAAATCCTTATACTTTTCTGTTGTTGCTGCTTCCAACAGATTAACTTCAGGAAAAAAGGTTCACTTGCTGCCTAATATATCACACCCACTTCCAGCCTCCGCTGTAACGAGAAAAATCTTGCTACTGTAAGGAGGGCCAAATTGTAATGACTAGACAGCTGGGTCAGGGCAACTCCAAACCTGCAGCTCTTGTAAGATGTTCCAAGGCTGCAGTGTCAGGACTTATCAAAAGTGAACACACAGGTCTGACTGTTTTAATGGCAACGGGGAAAATACTCAATTTTGGGCTGATGGTCATAATGTTATGGTTGAACAGTGGATATAAAAAAAGTACATCAATTACCCAGAATGTGCAAAGTGTATATATATTTTTATTATTATTATTAATTAAGTATTAGAAATTTTGAAGAATAAATATATGGTGTGTGGGTATGACAGCAGCAGTATGAGTGAAACGTGAAGTATGAAATGAAATGTGTGTGTGTGTGTGTGTCAGCAGTAGTGTTATTGTCAATGTTCCAAAGTTCAAGTAAGTCCTTATTTTATGTGTAAAAACAAGGACAGGAAAATGTGCAAAATATGAGCTTTGTTAATGATTTTTGGCACTCTCATGTTAGCACTCTTCCTCTTTAGCTACTCTTAGCTCACCAAACTAGCCTCTTTCATTTAACCATCAATAAATTCTCTATAACAAGTTACATCTTTGTCCACTCATGTTCTCTATATTATACTGCTAGTATGTTCCCCCAAAATGACTTTTAAAGATAGTTTTCTGTCACTACAGTTTTTACTCCAAAATTGAGGAAACAGTTTGTGCTAGTTTGTTTCCTCTTACATCTGCTGCAAACATTTCCCTGTCACAATAGTAGGCTATTCATGCTTTACACTACTAGTCATGCTAGCATATTAACTTGGCAAAGATTTTCTCTAACATGACATTCAGTAAAGATATATACATTTTTTTTATGCTAGAAAAATTTCTACATCAACATTCACCCTGAAATGCCCCTCTTTACTGTTTCCTCACATTATGTTTACATGGCTAGCATCTAAGACTAGCAAACAGTACTCCTAATGCTGGTGCATGTTTAATGTGTTTTCACTAATGCTAACACACTTGCAAGCTTATATTTTTCTCACACTACACTAGCATGCTCTTTGTTTTTACAGTGCTAGCATTCTCTCCCTAACACTTTAATATTCTTTCAAATCCTTGCATATTTTTCTCTCTGCTACTATCTGTCTATCGAAAGCATTTATTCTAGTAATCTATTACCCACAATCCTCCTAATATACTGTACGCACCACTGTGCTTTTTCAAACACATCTCTAGCATTAGCTGTTAGCATGCTTGCTTCTAATTCTAGCATGTTCCCTCAACCACTAGCACAAGCCAAGTCCTTAACAGCAGCCATTAATATTTCAAATGGCAAACCTCACTGCAGGGCTAGTGGACGTCGTCCAAAGAGCACTCTGTGCTGTGTGTTTTTGCGTGTTTTACAGAAACAGCAAAGCTGCAGTCCAAAAAAAAAAAAAAGCTCAGTACAAAAATAATCTTAGCGCCCAGCAAACTACATATACCCATATGTTGTTTTCAAAGGATTTTATTTTTGGTCAGGAAACAAAAATATCAGTTGTTCTCTGGTGATGCTCCATAGGTTGGAAAGGCATTAAAATCAATGAATAAAAAAATATATATTAAAACAGCTGACCAAATTTTTTTTGCCAGATATCGTGAATACATCAGTCTCTTCTAGTCATAAGCCTCCCAATGCAAACAAAGGCTTGTCGTAACCGAAATCCTACATAATATAATTACATCATAACCAAACATCCATCAAGGTCATCAGAAATCCGAGTTACACACTATCGTAACCCATATGTTCCCTAATGCACTGCCATAACCAACGTCCCTTGCAGTACATTTGCCATAATGACCAAAATGGATTTAATTACATCATGCTAAACTCTTTTTTAATAGCCAACATTCTCCTAGTGCATCATATAATGTCATAACCAATGTTCTGACTAAGCCTCTTCCTAATGTGTAGTGTCATAACCAAACCACTTCTTAAAGTATTGTCATTACCAAACCTATTCTTGACGTGCCATATTTCAAACATCATCTCAACGTGTTATGTAACATTCAAACTTCTCCTTAACATGTTATGTCATAACCAAACCTTGCCCATGATATCATAATTCATTGCATCATATCCAAAATTTGTGCAAAGTAATGTCATGTCCTAAAGTTCTACTAATTAATTACACTTTAAGCAGAAGCCCTCACAATTCATTAAGTCAAATGTCATTACCACAATCTCCAAGGGTCAAGAATCAAAAATCGTTGTAAATATTGCATCAGCGTTAAATCAGGACACTTGGAAAAAAAAAATCACACTAACATGATTTAAACTGTAATTATTGTGTCGTAACTATAATATAGAAAATTAGAAATAAAACACTCACCCTTTATTGTGAAATCTTACTGCAGGCCTTTTTGACTTGAGGGTTTAAAGCGTGTGTTAGTTTGTGTGTGTGTATTGATTAAAAGCGTGCATGCACAATATGACTTGAAAAAATGAAAGCATGATGCTTATTCATAGCTTTCACACTGCTGTCTTTAGAATCCTGCTTAGCCCGGACTGCTGTGAGGCTCCATCTATCAGCATTGACACACTCATTTTACGTGCGTGTGCTTGCCAGTGCCTATCTCTTACACGGTATATTCTCCAGCGATATGTGCCAGCAGAAAAAGAAGAAAATGCACGTCTATTTATTTGTCACACCTTCCATCAGTCTTCTTTCCAGCAGATGCTGTTTCCATAGGGTAATTGCGTGTGTGTGTGTATGTGTATAGCTAGAAATCTAGAAGAAACTGACTTGTGCATTAGAAATACAGTAAATGCTGCGGATGTCTTATATCAACGTATATAAAATAAATGCTAAATAAAATTCTTTACATACACTGATCATCCATAACATTGATTATCTGTTATATAATAGTAAACCAGCACTAAATGGTACTGCAGATTTTGCAGCTTGTGTCCAGAACAGTGAACAAAGACTATCTCTATGTGCTCTGAGCAGTGTACTATATATGAGGTTGAGTTTAGAATGATGTTAACTTGCTTTCCATTTCACACCCCCAGTATAATGGCAGGTTGGACTTTATGGAGAGGCTCTAAAGCTGAATGTTACGTGGTGCTGGGAAATATGAACTGTTCAGGTTTAAAATGAAATAAAGGAAGAATTATTGCTCTAAAGCGTTAAGCCAGGTACCCTGCATTCCATGCACGATATGAACCAGTTGTTAACATGTACAGTAAGTCATAGAGAGACCTGAAGACAGACAGACTATAGGAAATAGATTATTATTTCCGGGTTAGAGAAAAATGTTCCGAAGGACACCTGCTATTTTTACTGTATGTATATTCATCTGGACATAGGAAATGTTACAATATACTGTAAGGAATCATTAAGGGCTATAAGGGGGTTGTTTTGGAAGCATGTAGGCATATTAAAGTTCACATCATATTAAAAACCTTATTTTACATTAATATTACATTATATTACTAACTATTTTACATTTTACCTTGATTATGATTAATGAACAATTATTATTTTGCCTATTGTTTTTACTGTAAATATGTTCTGTAATATGTAAAATTGTAATGTTACTGTAAAATATGATTAAAGCTGGAATATCATTTTCTAATGAAAGATTTCTCCTTCATGTTGTTTCTACTGTATGTTTGACTTGATCGGGCAGATTCTTGACTACACACGTATAGTATTTTTTAAGGGGACTATACAAGACCACACCCTGTGGGGGAAAAAAACAAACAAAATAAATAAGGGCAAGATTAGGTAAGTTTATGGCTTTTAATGTCAGTTTTGGTTAATTACTTAGCCTTTTGTACTAGTACAGTACATGGAAAGTGTGTCATCCTAGAATTTTCAGGAAAAATTTCTGTACACTCGATTATTCTTCATCAACTCATCTGTATACAGGGTTGTAAGGGCCTGGAGCCCATACCAGGAAACTTAGGGCATGAGGTCTGGGTGTACCATGTACAGGGGGCTATCTATTGCAGGGCACTTACACACACTACGGGAAATTTGGGAACGCCAATTAGCCTAAACTGCATGTCTTTGGACTGTGGGAAAAAAAACAGAGAACCCGGACAAAACCGACCAAGCACAGGGAGAATATGCGAACTCCATGCACACAGATGTAATGCAGGACTCGAACCTGGACCCTGGAGGTGAAAGGCAACAGTGCTAACCACTATTTTAATTCTAATCAAATCGGGCAATTGAACCCCCTGGAGACACAAGGACACCATGCTGCCAAAGTTTAGTGATCTATATAACACATTTTTCCTCTCCCTTTTGTCCTGCCTTGTGAATTTGCTAGAAAATAACAATGCACACTTCTCTCAAAAACTGTTGTGCCACCATTCATCACATAATTCATATCAACATCTCATCGTTTTTAATTGTCAACTTTAAAAAGGGTACTGCTTGAAATTGTTCATCCATAAATTGTGATTTGAAACCCTACTGTGAGTGTAAGCTACCAAAACCCTGAGAAACCCTTCCATCAGAATAGTCTTGTCGTCAAAACAAATATGGCTGACGCCGATCAGAAAGGGCTTGCAGGTGATATCGTTTTGACTGCAAGTTAAATTCTGAGATGCTTGTAGCACTGCACTTTTTTTACATTCATAATCTAAAAGCACTTTATTTTCAGACCAACTTGTGTCTCTGAGAATGTTGATGCATTTGTTTGATTATGGATTAATAAACCTATTTATTTACATTGTGAGCTGTCGACATGCGCGTGATAAATACGACAATTTAATTCTGAACCCTCCCACCACCAGTCCTTTCAAAAAAAAGAAAAAAAAACACTCTCCACACACACACACACACACACACACTCCGGAGACACGACTGTCTCTGCAGCAGATTAATATCGCTGGCTGGCTACTTTTCTCCCCACGATGATAGATGAGATGTCGAAATAAAAAATGAACTTGATTTCCACTGCAGAGGCCATGATTAATTCTAATGTTCCTATCTGTCTAACTGATGCATATACATACATATAGATACATACACACATTATATTTAGGAAACCAGTTTGAGATGGTTTAAGCCTTGTGACATGGTCAGTTGCTTAGCTGGTACCAAAGTGTGGCAAGAATATATCCTACCCAGCATTAAACAACCACCACCACCATCCTGATACATGGCTACAAGGATACGTCTATGCTTTTATTGCGGCCCATCTGCTTCAAGGTTCGACATGTTGTCCCTTCAGAGATGCTCTTCAACAGTTGAGTCACTGTTGCCTTTCTATCAGCTCGAACCAGTCTGGCCGTTCTCCTCTAACCTCTAGCATTAACCAGGCTTTTTTACCCTAAGAACATATTCTCACCGGATATGTTCCCTTTTTCAGACCATTCTCTGTAAACCTTGTAGATGGTTGTGTGGGGAAATCCCAGCAGAATCAGATATTCACACGAGCCTGTCTGGCACCTCATCCTGATGCTCGGTTTTAACCTCGGGAGATGGTCTCGACCATGTCAGCATGCCTTAAATGAGTTGCATTGAGTTGCTGCCTTGTGATTCGCATTTCCGAGCGGTTGAACTGGTAAACCTAATGAAGTAGTCTGTGAGTGCATACACACATCTTCCTGGATTTATTATTATTTTTTTAATGCTTAATCAAATTCATTAATATGTTAGTGATGTCAATACTATCAATGGATTTGCACTAATAGTAAAAGAAATGACAAGTAGCATGCGATTTAAATTTAGGACTAAATTATCAGAGCCCAGAGCCCTGAAAGAAGGAAAGAAAAAGACGGATGAATCAGGTACGAGAGAGTCAGAAGCCTTTAAATTGTGTACTTGTTCACATGTAACCTACTTAAAACCCTGCCGCTGTGCAGAAGCTTTCCCCAGGGCGTGTGTTCACTGTATGTTTCCTAGCATGGAAATGTTACTTTTTTTTCTGACATTTAACGTGAGGAGAAAGCCAGGAGCTTCCCAGCTGCTCTTCTTATACTGTATGTCTATCCATCTAGGAACCTCTGTAGTCCAACTACAATGGTGACCATTGTATTTATTTCCATTTGTACAACCATGGTATGACCTCCAGTCAACATTCACACACTAAAGGCAATTTGGACCAGGGGAAGCCGGAGAACCCGGAGGAAACCCACCAAACAAACCTGGAACCTGAAGGTAAAAGGCGACAGTGCTAACCACTATTTTAATTCTAGATTTATTGCTATATATTATGAATTTTACATTAACATAGAATTCAATACATCATACTATGTTTCTTCTCCTAAAGCGTATACTGTACAATGTTTGTGGCTGACTCTAGATAAGAGTGCAAAGTGAATCTCTGCTACACACTCCTATAGTGAGCACAGTGTGGGTTCAGTCATACTGTATTCAGGTACAGCTTCAGTCTCGTAGTTGCTATATTACTCTCACTTACTCTTTATCCTGTATACAGGGTTGCAAGGTGCCTGGAGCTTATCCCGGGAGACTTAGGGCACAAGGTTCACACACTACAGGCAATTTGGGAATGTCAATCAGCCTAATCCGCATGTCTTTACACTATGGGAGGAAACCGGAGTATGCTGAGGAAACCACCAAACGGGAATCGAACCCGGACTCTGGAGGTGCAAGGCAGCAGTGCTAGCCACCTTGCCGTCTGGCATGTTATTGTTATATATATATATAAATCACAGTGCGGCATCGTCTCAGGTGTAGAGTTACTCCTTTTTGTCAGTCTGTGCTATGTATTTGCCCCCCACAATTGAAACCCTGACGGGAAAGCGACCACCACTGAACCGATATTACAGTACATTTGGTGCTGTGTCCTTCGGTACCACTGTAACACTGAAATGATACCAGGGTTTCTGGTTCTAGTGTATCCAGCAGGGTGTTTCTTTTTAATTTAAAATTATTTTTTTTTACTTATTTGTTTTTTTAAGTGATCAATACCATGATAAGTACATATCTCAACATGAACGAAGATGCGGCCTTATTCAGATGAATAAGATGAAGGTATTTATTTGTTTACTGTTTATAGAATCGAAGAAGAAAGCCTGCGAAACTATACAAAACTGTCTGACAAAAACTCTAATAAGATTTTTTTCTTTTCTTTTTTTTCCCTTTTAATAGGACACCCGTGTCTAGATCTTACTTTCAAATGTTTCTTCGGTACCAAACTGAAGAAATAAAAGTCGGATGACAAACGCCCTGAATAATGGACTAGACAGCGCGTCAGAGGGGAATTGCGCATGTTTCATTATTCTCCGAACTGTTATTTTAAACTGATATAAAGGCTTAACTATATTTAATCTTTGTGAGGAAATTAAAGACCAAAACAACTCGTTGTTATAGATGCCTTCTGCACTCTCCCCTAAGTGATGCGAAATCTCTGCAGGGGAATACTTAAAAATGCTTCATGGTGGATTCAGTGCTCATAAAGGAAGTGTGTGTGTGTGTGTGTGTGTGTTTGTGTGTGTGTGTGTCAGATTGGTCATTAAAAGTGTGGCAGGTGCTTGAAAAACGACACACACTCCTATGAATCCAGAGCAGATGGTAACCCATCAGCAAATACATTTTGTGTGTGTGTGTGTGTGTGTGTGTGTGTGTGGGTAAGAGAGAGAGAGAGAGAGAGAGACTGAAAGAGAGCAGCTGACTGAATCACACTCCTCTACTGAGACCTGAGACCCTCCCCAAGCAAAGCACCGTATTTCTGCCCTTGATACTTTGATCATAACGCTTGTACGTGTGTGTGTGTGCGTGTGTGGATGCACATATCTGCAGCGACAGCACACACATTTGACCTTGACACCACACAAATGAAACCCCAAGCTGTTTAAAAATAATAAAAACAGTAGGCGCAGGTTTATAGGCGACAACCCAGCAGAGGAATGTGGCAGGTGTGTGTGTGTGTGTGTGTGTGTGTGTGTGTGTGTGTGCGCGTGTGCGCGCGCTTGTCCTTATATGTGCATGTATTGTATAAGTAACATGAAAATTTGCGTGTTTTCTACTTTACAGTAAAGGAAGGAGGCTTTTGAAAAGGTCAAAGCAACCAGAAGGACCACTTGCTCTTCTGCCTCGGGGGGGAGAAAAGAGAAACAGAGGAAGATAAAAGACAGATGAAGAGATAAAGGGCTGAAAGAAGAACGAGAGGGCAAGTGAAGACAGATGGTGAAATCAGAATCAGATAAAAAATGAATAAAGGTGATGTGTGTGTGTAATTGTAATAGGTGTAATAGGAACATCAAGGCATACACACACACACACACACACACACAACACACACACACACACACACACACACACACACACGCAATCCAACGAAATACCAAATCAATGTTTGATGAGATATTCAAAGTGCCACAATATATTTTTTTCTCATGGAAAATCCTTATTTAAACCCAAAATGCAGCAGCAAATCGTATGAACAACATGATATAATAAAGACAATCTTGTATAAAGTACTTGAAAGTAGACTCAAATTAAAGTACAAGTGTCTTACCATAAAGTGTCTTACCATAAAGGGAGTTCTGTTGCTTTAAATATCAACATGTCTGTCATGCAGCACACAAGATTTCACTGCAGTGCTGATATTCATCACAACGGCACTATCTCAAGTGTGATACTGGTTATTTGCAACATTATACCGCAGACATCATTTATTATCAAGAGTTTATCATTTCTTTCCTTATTTAACCAGTTATTTTTGCTTCACCAAGACCTACCCTAACTTACCACGACTGGCAACCGATAGTTGATGTAATTAACAAAGGGTGAAACAGTTTTAATTACATCAGTTTGTAGCTAAACGTTGAGGAGAATAAACCAAAGCTGGGAAGGAATAAATACAGAAGTGAAGTAGTAGTGATCATTACCAGAAATATAAATATACACCTCCAGGGTCCGGGTTCGATTCCCATCTCTGTGTGCATGGAGTTTGCATTTTCTCCCCGTGCTTGGTGGGTTTCCTTGGTACCCTAGTTTCCTCCCATAGTCCAAAGATTAGGATGCAGATTAGGCTAATTGCCGTTCCCAAATTGGCCGTAGTGTGTGAATGAGTGTATGTGTGTATGCCCTGCGATGGATTGGCACCCTGTCCACTCCCTAAGTCTCCTTGGATAGGCTCCAGGGCCCTGTGACCCTGAGCACAGGATAAAGCAGTATAGACAGTGAGTGAATATATGTACATGTACATGAAAAGTTCTTGGTAAATATGAAGTAAGAACGTAAAGTATTTGTACTTTGTTATATTACTACACTGGATGAACAGAAGCATGATGCTCCCGCCATGCTTTACAGCGAAAAAGCAAGACGTGCTCGATTTGCACTTGATCTTGCACTTTGTGGCAAGAACAAAAAGGTCAGTCTTGTTGAATCAGCCAAGAGCAGTATTGAGCACTTTGTTTGCTGATTCTCAAATAGTTTTTTTTCCCCAATAATGCCTCTCTTCTTACCATGTTTGCACAAAACCCAGCTATAGTTACAATTGTTCTGAGAACAGCTTCCCCTATCTGAGCTGTAGATTAACCTTTGGTCCTTAGTTGTGGTTCTGTCTCGTACTAATGCCAGTCTGGAGACGTTAGTACTAGACATGTTGTGTTTAAAAAAAAAAAAAAAAAAAAAAAAAACTTTAGGCTTCTTTAATTATTCTGTTTGGACAGCGTCCCATACAGTGGCCTTTTCTGTGTAATTAGCTGCTCGACTGACTCATTAAACTACGGGCATTAATTCAGTGCTGGTCCTTCCTGCCACATCCATCATCATTGGGAAAGCCATGGAGTGAGACAGTGTGTTTGTTTTTTGAGTGAATATGAATTTGCGACAACACCGACATGACTCAGCTAGGCCATAACCTGTAATACTTACAGTACAAACACACCTGGAATATAGGTTTATATACTGTAATATACCACCCTAAAATTGTATATAACATTCTGCTACATATCTTTAGGATCTACAGTATGTCCTGCTAGAGTGGCTGTTTCAATAAGGTGCTTTATCTAAGGCTCTAACCCATCCAAAACCCAGACAGGCTGTCTCTCTGCTGCAAATCACTGCAGCAACATGATTAATTCTGAAGTGCAAACCCGCTGAGATCATTATTTGTTTAGCTAATTGATTATGCCATTAATTAATCTATTTCTCCGCATTTGTCACAGCGGCCCGAGTAAATAAAGAACAGAAGCTAGGACGTAAATTCGTCCATGCAATAACTTATCCTAATGTTCTCCTTAATTGAGGTCACCGAAATGTTTCAGTAACATCAAGGTATGCACAAAAACACACAATCTCGAATTATTTTGTTCTGCATGTTTATAAGGTATGTTCATTGCTACAGTGAGGTCAATAAGTATTTGATCACCCTGTGATTTTGCAAGTTCTCTTACTTAGAAATCATGGAGGGGTCTACAATTTTCGGCATAGGTGCATTTCCACTGTGCGAGACAGAATCTAAAAAGAAAAATCCGGAAATCACGTTGTATGATTTTTTTTCAATTTATTTGTGAATTACTGTGTCAAATAAGTATTTGATCACTTGCTTATCAGACAGATTTCTGACCCTCAAAGATCTGTTATTTTGCTTTTAAATAGTCCAGCTACACTTTGCTCATGATTATAAACTAGTAGCACCTGTTTGAGGTCGTTTGCTGTCATAAAGACACCTGTGCACACCCACGATCAGCCAAAGTCTAAGTAGATACATGGGGTAACAATGATGCTAAGAATGATGAAGAATCAGCCCAGAACTACACAGGAGGAGCTGGTCAATGCCATGAAGAGAGCTGGGACCATCGTTTCCAAGGCTACTATCAGTAATACACTAAGACGAAAGGTTCCCCTGCTTGAGTCAGCCCATGTCCAGGCCCGTCTGAAGTTTGCCAGGGACCATCTGGATGATCCAGAGGAATCATGGGAGAAAGTCCTGTGGTTAGATGAGACCAAAGTAGAACTTTTTGGTCTTAACTCCATTCGCCGTGTTTGGAAGAAGAAGAATGATGAGTATCATCCCAATAATGCCATACTGTACCTACAGTGAAGCATGGGGCTGGAAGCATCATGCTCTGGGGGTGTTTTTCTGACGAGAGGACGACTGCACTGTATTAAGGAGAGGATGAACGGGGGCATGTATTGTGACATATTGGGCAGAAACCTCCTTCCTCAGTCAGAGCATTAAAGATTGGTCGTGGCTGGGTCTTCCAACATGACAATGACCCAAAGCACACAGCCAGGAAAACCAAGGAGTGGCTCCATAAGAAGTGGACTATTTAAAAGCAAAATAACAGGTCTTTAAGGGTCAGAAATCTGACTTATAAGCAAGTGATCAAATATTTTTTTTGACACAGTAATTCACAAATAAATTGTTAAAAAAAATCATACAACGTGATTTCCGGATTTTTCTTTTTAGATTCTGTCTCTCACAGTGGAAATGCACCTACTGTATGCTAAAAATTGTAGACCCCTCCATGATTTCTAAGTAAGAGAACTTGCAAAATCACAGGGTGATCCAATACTTATTGACCTCACTGTAGATGTGTCCACTGCACCTTGGTACGATTAAAGGCCAGCAATAAACCAGAAGGACAAACACACGCATACATGAAGTTCTTTTTAGTTTATTCACAGCATACAGTAGATATAGAGTATTTAATTATTTTTTTCAGGCGCATGCCTTGTGTCACATACTATACATCGACAGTATTCCCAAAATACAAAGGTAATTAGCATGTTACAGATAGAACAAAGAAAATTAGTGGTATGGGTACACGGTAACAGATGATGGGAGGCACATTAGCATATTCCGAGACAATAGTATTTCGGCAAGCTTTAAAAAGTTTAACCGCAGAAGGAAGGAGAAAGCGCACTAAGATGGTTGTTTTATAGATACATGACATAAATTGGAACGTTAACACAATGTCAGGAAACCTTACAGAAAGGTTATTTATTTTTAACAAAAGCACTAAAACAGGATGCTACCAGCACCATGCTTCACTCCTTTCAGCCTTAACAGGAATATATCTGCCTAATATTGGGTAGGTGCCACGAAAAACTTACATTGTAAGGTGCAGCCTTCTTAGATCCGACTTATTTGCATAGCACATGCCAAAGATGCTTGATTGGATTGAGATCTGGGGAATTTGGAGACGAAGACAATGCCTTAGACTCCTTGGCCTATTCGTCAAACCGTTCCTGAACAATGTTTGCAGTGGGTCAGGGTGCATTATTCTGCTGAAAGGGTCCACTTCTTACTGTTTCCATTAAGGGATGTGGCCAGCAATAATATTTAGCTAGGGGGTACATGTCAAGGTAACAGCCACATGACGGTCAGGATCCAAAGACTTAGGGCACGAGGTAGGGTACAACCTGGATGGGGTGCCAGTCTATTGCGCATGCGGAAGGAGTGGCTAGTGCCCTAACGGTGCGTGAGCAAGCACTTCGAAAAGATGCGGTTGGCTGGCTTCACGCGGTTCGGAGGAAACACGTGATAGTTTTCGGCCCTCCCGGCTGAATGATAGTAGTAGGCTTAATGTGGGAGCCCCCTAGTGACAGGGAGGAATTGGCTACGACTAAATAAGGGAGAAAATCAGTAAAGAAAAAAATAATAATAATAATAAAAAAAAATAGGGGGAGAACATTCAAATTCGGTTCACACAAACCTGAGGTGGGAATTGAACCCAGGCCCTGGAGGTAAATGGCGATAGTGTTAACCACTAAGCCACAGTGCTGCCGCTTCCTAGCTTATCTGACAAAAAAAATTGCATTACTGAAAAATACAGAAGCAGCAGGGTGGCTTAGTGGTTAGCACTGTAGCCTTGCACCTCCAGGGTCTGGGTCCGATTCCCCTCTCTATGTGAATGGAGTTTTCATGTTCTCCCTGTGCTTGGTGGGTTTCCTGTGGGTACTCCGGTTTCCTCCCACAGTCCAAAGACAAACAAATTAGGATAATTGGTGTTCCCAAATTGCCCGTGTGAATGAGTTTATGAGCGTGTGTGCCCTGTGATGGATTGGCACCATTCAGGGTGTTCCCAGCCTTGTGCCCTACAGTAAGTCTCCTGGGATAGGCTCCAGGCCCCATGCGACTGGGATAAAGATGTATAGATGATAAGTGAGTGAGAGTCAATGAAAAATACAGTAACAAGTGGTACTTTTCTGTGAACATAATTTATCAAGCATGCTCAATATTTCTAAATAAACTAAATGACACTAAAAATGTCTTCAATTTTCTGTTTTCAAATGTTTTCAATTTTCTCCTCTAAGTTAGTCATAATCAATTCATATCACTAGGACATGCTCCCATCAATGCTACAACCACTGACCAGGGAGGCCAAACCACATCTTTTCACACATCTTAATTTAATCTATCTTTATATAAACTCCTGTTTGAGTTTCATTTGTTTAATCAAGGACACAAACTTGTTATGCTAATGAAATGTTTTGTATTGATCTAAATCTGTAGCGTTTCTCTCTTACACACATACTTTACCCAACACCCTGTTTCTTCGCAGTTTAACAGTAAAAAGCAATGCAGTAGTCACTGTTGTCAGTGTGTATCAGTGTTGTGTAACCATCATTAGTGAGGTTAATGATCCATGAAGTCTCAGTGCAGCCCTGGTTTTGTTTGTTTGTGTATGTGTGTGTGTGTGTTTATTAATGAATTTCCAGGTCTTTCAGTCACACACCAAGACCAGAACCATCTGCTTAATGGATCTGTAGAATTTCCAGTTGCACCTTCATTAAAAAAAAATATAAAAAAGGGGGAAACCTCCCCGTTATTCTGAATTAGAAAAATGTTCATGGTTGCTATTTGTAGCATTTACATATCATTAGTTTGCCTTGTCATAAACAGTAGCTGAGAATGGAGAATGTTTTCCTAAAGCAGTTTATTATAAACAATCCCATAATACATTTCAGCATGGTATATGTTCCACGGTGTATATAGTACCATGGTAGTTTTGACAGATTTGCTGATGTAGTACATGTACCATTTACATTTAAGCATTTTGCATATGCTTTTATCCATAGTGGCTTGCTTTGGTACTATAACTATGGGGTACTATAGTTTTACTATAGTACCCCATAGTTCATCCCATGGTAAAATTGCTTATGGCACAATAGATCTTTTTTTTCCCATTAACCCTTAAAATCCAAGCAGCACAGATATGCATAGACAACTCAGAATAGGTCAATGATGATAAAAAAAATAATATAATATACTGTATATGTGCTCATATATAAGCCCTTCTGGTATGTGTTAATGAGGGGGCGTCAGACATTAAACTGTGTAATCGTTTATACACGGTACTGTGTAAAAAATACCTTTACTTTTATAAAGGGTAACTTTTTCCCACTACCAGAATATGCAAAAATGCTGAACTCCATAAGTGAGCAAATTATTATTATTTTTTCGTCATAGAAACAACTGAAAAACAACCATAGAAACACAACGCTTTTTGGCCCAGTTTCAAATTTTTTTCCTCAATCGTGTTTGGGGAAGTTGGTTAAAATTAACTAAAATTTAGTTCATAATATTGCCATATTTCATTTTATGCTGAAAAAAAACTTTATACTGCACAATCCTGAGCCCTACAGTATATATGTTTTTTTATATAATCATAATAATACAGTAGCTTAAATGCTTTTAGCTTTAAGGGCTACATGCACAAAATATCACTATTAAAACATAAAGTGCATAATTACCTATATAGAACAGGAACCTTTTAAGAAGGGAATAGCTAATGATAGTATGAAAAGATTGTCAAAATATTAATATTACTCTAAGGATAATGGAAGAAAGTAACAATGAATAAAAATGTAAGATTTAAAGAAAAGTCATCTCAACTGTGCTGTGAGATTAGTTGTACAGGATGGTGTGCTACAGTATCTATAGTTGGATCTTTAGCTGGATTTGTGAAGCAAATTAACTTTAGGTTTGAGCTTAAAATTGCACTTACACTTAATAGATGGTATTAACCTTGTCTTCTGTAAAAACAAAAATATTTTTGTATTACTCAGTGTATTCAAATTGTGCAGACATTTAGCAATTTAGCATTTGTTGCTACATTTTTAAAACAAATCCCTTGGTAGTAATCAGGCATGCTAGCTTATTCAAAATACTTGCTAACTGTGTGACTCTTCTACTGTAACTCACAACCTCCTTATTATACACCCTCCTAAACGTGTGTGTGTGTGTGTGTGTGTGTGTGTGTGTGTGGTGGGGAATGGAGCTATTTAAGAAAGATAAACAGCACCTAAATTTCGCAGAAAGCAAAACAGAGATTTCTGTCTGGATTAAGAGTAAGCCTGTTAGCATGTAGATTGGCTTGTGTGTCGCATAAACACCACAGTATTATGATGATCAGAACGAAACTGAATAACAACTGTCTCCCAAAATGTCTGCCGTAGAAGCTGTTAAATTGTAAGCTAATTCATTTTTTGACATGCTGTAGAGATGAAGCCTGGAATATCTGATTCATTTGGGCTAATTTGAGAAAAGTGTCTGTAACATTCTAATTCTGATTCTTTCTTATGATTTAGGTTGCGCATGAGTGACATTGGAGAACATGATTGGCTTATTCGGAACCTTTACATCTTTGATCTTCTTAGTATGTTTATTTTTCTATACAGCAAAATAAAGCACTTTTTTTTTAGGATTTTTTCCAGAAGAATTCTTCTTTTGAGTGTTCACTAATAAATTGAACCCATCTTGACAATGTTCTCTCAAATATGGCCAACATTTTTGAGCTAGTTTCAAGTCTTTGAGATAGATTTTGGAACCTGGCAACCCAATATACCAGATACATCACAAAATTGGGAGAGAAAGTGACTGGGTTTATTTAAAAGGTCAAACGTGTACAGATCCGAGTTTGACAATGAGCCGACATTTCCTGTCTCTACCGTCTTAGTCTTAAATTTCTCATAATGCCAAGCACTAAAATATATCTTTATATACAGATATACAGCTATCCATTTTTGTCAACATCAGATAAGTTATATCAATAATGTAACTATTTACAAATCCCATTTAGTGATGTCTCATGCTTCCTAGAAGCACTTTTTTTTTTTTTTTTTTTTTTTAACAATTTGAGTCTGTGGATCAGTGAAGAAAATCCCCCCTAGAAGTGATGGCCTGGTCATTCAGGACATTCAGGTCATCAGCTGACCTAATTATATTGCCCCATAACGTTGCTGAGCCTAGATCTGACCTACTGAAGGAACCCCAGATCATAACACTGCTTCTAAAGGACCTGCACAATGGCCATTATGCATGATGATTGCATGAATTTATGTGCTCCCCTCCTTACTCTGATGCTTCTATCACTCTGGAATTGGGTTACGCTGAACTCATCTACAGCGGGGGAGATAAGTATTTGATCCCCTACAGATTTTCTAAGTTTGCCCACTTACAAAGAAATGAAGGGTCTATAATTCTACCATAGGTTTATGGTAAAGTATTGAGACAGAATATCAACCAAAAATCCAGAAAAAGCACATGAATTTTTTACTCCATGAATTTTCTATTGGATTAAGGTCTAAATTCTGGCTAGACCACTCCATGACCTTGATGTGCTTATTCTTGAGCCACTCCTTAGTTGCCTTGGCAGTATGTTTGGGGTCATTTTCATGCTGGAAGACCCACCCACAACCCATCTTCAAGAGGTTCTCATCCAAAATTTTACAACACATGGCCTCATCCATTGGTCCCTCAGTGCAGCAAAGTCAATCTGTACCTTTAGCAGAGAAACAGCCCCAAAGCGTAATGTTTCCACCTCCGTGCTTGACTGTAGGGACTGTGCTGGTTATAGTGTCATAGTCAGCATTTTTCTTCCTCCGAAAACAGCAAGTCAAGTTGATGACAAAGAGCTCAATTTTGGTCTCATCTGACCACAGCAGTTTATCCCAATCTTTCTCTGTTCATTGGCAAACCTCACACTGGTCTGTACATGTGTGGAGGAAGGGAAGCCTTGTTGCACTAAAGGATTTCAATCCATGTACAGTAGGCGTACTGTGTTACCAATGGTTTGTTTGGTTTACAAGCTCCTCCCATGTAGTCCTTGGCTGGTTCCTCTTTTTTCTCACGATTATTCCTACTCCATGAGGTGAAATCTTGCATATAGCTCCAGACTAAGGGCCATTAATGGTTACTTTGTATTTCTTCTATTTGTGAATAATCGCCCCATTAGATGTCTCCTTCTCACCAAGCTTCTAGCTGATGGTCTTGTAGCCCATTCCAGCCTTGTGCAGGTCAAAAACCTTGTTTCTGACTTGGTCTGACACCTCTTTGGTCTTGCCGATGGTGGTGAGGTTTGAATGGAAGATAGAGATTTTGTGGACAGGTGGCTTTTATATACATACCACATTGTTGTTAGGAGCACCTTCTTAAATAAACCTATAAACTTATCTACAGTATATAAACTTACAAAATCTGGAGGGGATCAAATACTTATTTCCCCCACTGCATCCTTTTTCCATTGCTCCAAAGTACAATCGGCCAAAACAGTATTGGTGCTGATTTATTATTTTTTTTATGCTTTACATAAAATACAGAAAATGTGTGTGCCATTAAATTAGCTAACTTAAGCTAAACCTAATCTGCATGTCTTCGGAGTATAGGAGGAAACCCACCAAGCATGGGGAGAACTTGCAAACTCCATGCACACAGACCCAACATGAAAATCGAACCCAGGACCGGGACCAATGATTATTGTTAACATACAGGTGGCTCTGTGGCATAATGGATAGTGCATTGGCCTTCTGGGAAAGGTACTAGCAATGTGATTCAGAGGTTCAAGTCCCACTGGAGTTACATTTTGGGGGCAGCGGTAGCCCCTTGAGCAAGACCCTTAACCCTATCTGCTCCAGGGGCGCTGTATCATGGCTGACCCTGCAGTCTGACTGCACTTACACTGAGATATGTGAAGAAAGATTTTTACTGTGCAGTAATGTATATAAGACATAAAGCCTTAACTTAACTTATTCCAATTCCAGGACTATCTCACTGATTTGCATGAGAGATATTCACAAATCTGTAGTGTCCGTAACCATGTCAAATTCATGTTGCAATATCTTAACAATTTTGCATTTTAGAATTTTTCAGGTTTATGTCTTTTCATGTGAAATCTAAATTAACCAAGTTTTATCTGAATGACAGTTAAGGTCATTTCTCTCTCTTAAACTTTCTTACACTTTTTTTAGGCTGTGGAGCTGCATATCTGCAGCAGCAAGAGACTAAATACAAAAGGGAGACGAGGAAAGGGAAGGAAGAAGCAGAATCGTCGAGGAAACCTTGGCTTATGTGGTGTAAGCAGATCGATGGAGAATGTAAGTATAGAGTTAGCGAGAGGGGGAGAAAAATGAGAAAAAGGGAAAGAGAGGGTGTGTGTGTTGGGGTTCGGGAGGGGGAGCGAGTGATGTCCTAATCACACGTTTAGAGGAAAATTCCTGACAGGATCAAACCTCCCACCTGTTTCCAAACACAAACAAGAAAACAAACAGAAGCACTAGACACTAAATAGGCACTAGACGCTGTGCATGAAGCTAAATACGCAGCGCATATAATAATAATAATAATAATAATAATAATAATCTCAGTGCAGGGCTGTAGGTCATTTAGTCACATTTGGCATTTCACATTACAGATTATAACTAGCAGATATGCGTTTTGAAACTGTTTTATGAGAATAAACACACTTTTATCATAAAATCCTTTTAAGCCGAACAACACAGCATCACGTGATCCCATCCATCCATCTGGGAACCTCTGAAGTCCAACTAGGGACCGAGGAGGCCAATGGTGAGCATTGAATTTTTTCCCATATTGGTACCATGGTAAGACCTGCCTCAACATTCACACACTGATACTGTAGCAATTTAGGAATGCTTATTATCATGTCTTTGGACTGTAGCAGGAAAGCGGATGAAAACATGCAAACTGCACGCACACACACCTGAGGCAGGAATCGAACCAAGGATCTGAAGGTGCAAAGTGCCAAACTGAGGCTCTGCTCCAGAAGCGATGGCCCATGTTGAGAGAATATGACTATGAGTCCCTGCATTACAGACATTTGTTTTTTTAAAACAGTGCTTTATTAAATACTGCGCATAAAAAGTCAAATAACAGTAAGAGTTATGTAGAACTCTATATTTTTTGGTAAACATATGAAAAAAATAAAAAATAAAGTTACAACTACCCTCTCACTCCTCACCGCCATAATTACATACTTTTCTTATTAGTTCCTCTGTAGCTACTGAATAAGATAAATAATGAACAATAAGCCCGGGGCTTTTCATGGTTCTGCAAAACAGCACAAAGGATTCTATACGCTTTTCTTCTATGCTTCCCCACACACCCACAGTACACGAAATAGACGAAAAAAAAAAAAATTAAATCACACAATCAAGTGAGACTTTTGTCTAACACTAGACTAAAACATCAGCATGAGTCTAGAGAAAAATTCATACATCATGCACAGCTGACTCAGACACGACTCCTGGACTTGAAAGAAGAAATCGAGGGAAAAGTCAAGGTCTTCAATAGAGAATAAACGGCTAAATGTTAGAGTACAGAAATTGATTTTTTTTTTTACTGGACATTTTCTCGCTAAAATGAAGGACATGAGGAGAACAAATGCGGTTTAAAAAATTTGCTCAATTCTAGGAAGGTACAGGATGGATTTGTGTTTTTGCACATGATGTTCCCTTCATCTTTCATCTTGGTTATTTTTTCAGATTTTTAGCAGGTTACTGAATCAAACCCAGTTTCATTGTTGGATTCACACAGGAATATTTTATAATATGCTCAGCATTAAGGTAAAAACCTTTATACCTTTATATTTCTATATCATATTAATATTTTAATGTACTTACTGTATCCCAGCATTTCACTAGTGCTTGGATACCATGCATGTAGAAAGTTTTCTCAATATGTCAGATGGGACTACCTGCTTCCCATCTAAAATTCTGGCCTCCCAGGCACTCCGTTAGTGGCCCAAACATATGGAAATGGCTTGGAGCTTGGAAATTGGTCAGGATTGTACTGTCACAATAACCTCTGTAATTATTAAGTTCCTCTAATGTGCAAGTGGTAAAAGTGAATGATTGTGTATACGGTTTGCACAGACATACGCATCTCTTCCCCAAGTTTTCAACTAGTTAAGCATCAATTTTCAAGGATTCCACTCAAAGGAACTGCAGCGCTCTTAGCCACCCTAACCAGGATCCTTATTCATGGATGTATAGCCTTCTTTAAAATGTTTGCTCCATTTAAATATTTTACCGCGGCTAATACTACTGTGCTAAATGTCTTAAAGGCCTTAAGTTAAGACTTTGGGTTACTGATCAGAAGGTCGGGGGTTAAAGGGCTGACACTGTTACGCCCTTAAGCCCTTAACCCTACTGTATCTATTACAGGGGCGTTGTACCTCAGCTTCATAAGTGGCATCTGTAAAAAAATTACACGCTTAAACCTTTCTGTTCGGGGGTGGTATAGGCAACTTACTGTCGCCTTTCACCTCCAGGGTCCAGGTTCGATTCTCGCCTTTACGTGCATGAAGTTTGCATGTTCTCCCTGTGCTAGGTGGGTATCCTCCGGGTACTCCGGTTTCCTCCCACATTCCTAAAACATGCAGATTAGGCTAACTGGTGTTCCCAAAACTCCCCTAGTGTGTGAGTTTATGTGCCCTGTGATGGATGGATGTACCTCATCTTGTGCCCTAATGAAGTATGTACTGTACCTCATCTTGTGCCCTCCTAGGATAGGCTCCAATAAAACGGTATAGACGATAAGTGAGTGAATGTCCTGTAAGGTACGGTCCATGTGACAAATAATTGAATCTTCAATGTCAATCAGTTTTGCACTTTTATTCACCAGAAATTGAATCACAAGTCCCAGTTTGAACTCCCCTCATAAGTCTAATTAAATGTTTAGCTGAATGAACAGCATTTGTCGATGTGGGACACACAAGTATGTGAGTTACAAACATACAGTGTATCAGTATTAAAGCATTTTCAGCACTATTTAGCTAAACACACTTAAGAACAGAAAACATTCGTCACTTCATTTGCCCTGTTTACGTATCTACAACAAATGTGATCAAATTAATGAAAATCAAAATCGATCAGCATCACATAAGAAATTCAATGCACATCTTCCTGCATAGACGCGCAAGTATTAAAGAATGTGCTGCGTATTTATAAAAAGAGTGTGTATGTGTGTGTGAGAGAGAGAGAGCACGCGCGCGAGAGAGAGAGAGACCTCTGACTGTTTGGCGCAAAACCAAAGTCGGCATATCGACGAGAGATTGACAAGCATATTTGGCTCTAAAAGAAATGTGTGTGCGGTGTTGCTGAGAGGTGGTGCTATTTTAGTGCTGTGGGGGAAGTGACATGCCGCTCATCAAGAGCCTGTCAAACAGGAGATGAACACATATACAGACATACATGTTTAGTTCCAAAATGAAGAAGGAGACAAGCTTACAGTTATGCATGCGTACACACACACACACACACACACACACACATGCACATTCAGAGTTAAGCAATTATGTCGAAGTGAACTCAATTATGTTCCACCAAACACAGAGGTCAAAGGATGAGAGCTTCGAGTACATAGTCCACATCCTGCAGCCCTGTACAATCACACTGAGAGGACAAATTCCTTCATTCATCTTCAGTAACAGCTTCATCCTGGTCCAGGTCGCGGTCTATCATTGAGCAATTCAAGCCTCTTCAGAAAAAAGTAAGCAAGATCTTCATCATCACTTCTTTTCAATGGGACACTTGTTCATTTCAGCGCTATACTTTTTTTTTTATACCTCGGAACTATCCTAGCTTTTCCAGCATATCATTTAGCTATTTTACAATAACTACCATTTATATCATCAGAACGCTGGCTCACATTTTAACCCTATACTTAGTTTTATTTCACTACTATAGTGACTTTCATTTTAAAGTCACAAGGGGAAATCGCACAATAATAGAAAGGTGATTTTAATGTGATGACAGATTAATGATTTAGTACTATACTGGCTTTTACTTTTGGCACCCTACTGATTTTTCAGCACTAGACCTTATTCAAATGTCATACTTCATTTTATTAGAGCTTTTACAGTATAAATATACAGTGTGCAATCACATCTACTGTCCAACCTGTCTTTGTGTACTGTCTCTATTGCTGCTGGATATCAAATTCAAATTTAAATTTTATTTGTCACAATCATATACAGGGCGCCATGGTGGTGTAGTGGTTAGCACTGTGGCCTTGCACCTCCGGGGTCCAGGTTCGATTCCTGGCCAGGTTTTATTCTTGTCTCCGTGCACATGGAGTGTGTATGTTTTGTCCAAGATCAAAGACCTGCTGATAAGGCTTCCCAAATTACCCATAGTGTGTGAATTCAAGATTCGAAGAACTTCATCAAACCCAGAGGGAAATTGCTTGAGAATGATGAGTGTGTGCCCTGTGATGGATTGGCACCCTGTCTTGTGCCCTAATTCTCTTGCAGGCTCCAGGTCCCCCGCGACCCTGAGTAAAGTGGTATAGAAGATGGGTGAGTAAGTGACAGTCATACACAGTATGATATGAAGTGAAACGTTTACATGACCACTGATGACCTAAAAGTTTTAATTAAGACTAAAAAAAGAATATAAAGTATACGTTTTTTTCGTTTCTTTTACAAATATAGACATATAGAACATCATTAAAATAACTATAGAAACACTTTTAGCTGTAAAAAAAAAAAGACAGTATGTACAAATAATAAAATAAACTAAAATCGCAATGGAATTGGAATATAGAAACCATGTCCAGTAATGAGCACGGCAATGTGCAGGATGATGTGCACTCAGGTTCCATGGTATGCAAAATGTGAAAATGTGCATTATATGTGTATGTAATGTGTAATGTGCACCGTGATGAGTAGTGACATTGTTTTGTGTGAGAAAACAATTCAGAGTGTTAAGTCCTATGTGGTGTTGTGATTGAGAGTCTGTATCGCCTGCGGGAAGAAGCTTCTCCTCAGTCTCTCTGTGTTGGCCTTCAGGGAGCCGAAACGCTTTCCTGACTGCAGAAACAGAAAGAACAGTCCATTTATCTGGATATCTGGAATTTCCTTTAGGATCCATGAAGTATCCATCCATCCATCCATCAATCCATCCATCCATCCATCCATCCATCCATCCATCCATCCATCCATCCATCCATCAGCATTTATTTTTCAGAACCCTGGACAGCACCACAATACAACAAGATGCTATTCTTCAGTACCATGGAGTGTATCAGTAGCTACAAATGAATCTGCAGTACAGTTGAGCTTAAAAATAAATTTTAATTTAAGATGCGTTCTATCAGAAAACATGTGGTATTTTAGGAGTGCACTGACACTGATGAAACTTTTAGTGAAACTGGTCTAACAGCAGCCATATTTGTTATATCCTTTATCATTGTAGGAACACTCTCATTCTCTGTACCGCTTATCTCCAACCTTAAGGACTCACTCTTACACTACAGGAAATTTGGTAACACCAATTAGCCTAAACTGCATGTCTTTGGACTGCGGGAGGAAACCGGAGTACCTGGAGGAAACCCACCAAGCACATGGGGAACATGCAACTCCTACACACATACACACAGAACTGAAGGTGGGATTTCAACCCTCCATTGTGGAGGTGTGAGGGCACAGTGCTAACCACACTGATCCAAAATTGGTATCAATACCACATTAAACTGAAACAAGGAGAGAAATTGAGGAAGATAAAAAGTTGGTTAGAGAGAGAATAAAAAAGAAAAGAAAGGAAACTGTAAGGATGAGAGAAACATTGCGTGCGAGAGAAGAGAAAAAGCAGAGCTGTATTTTTTTTTTTATCTGTACAGTGTGTTGAGGTCCTTCACAAACACACACACACACACACACACACACACACACACACACACACACACACACACAGTTTAACACCTTCTGTGTTAAATTAAATAGATGTTAATGAAATGTTGGAGCATTTTGATGCCATGCATGACAGATGATTCAAACATGATCAACATATATAAGGCGCACACAGTGTCCTGTGAACACAAACACTGGTGTACACTATGCAAATGCTTAATTAAACAATGATACACAAGTAAATACAAAAACATTTGTTACAAATGCTAGTTCAAGCACTGAAAAACACACAATCAATTTAATCTTGAAATCAAAATGCTCACAAAAAATAATATCGTGGCAGGTGAAAATTTCTTGAAATATACTGTAGTTACATTTATATACACTTTTTTAAAAATAAGTTTACAACAAACCACGTGGAAATTATTAGGCTTATTCCAATCAGCAAAAAAAAAAAAAAAATGCTTTAGTGGCAGCTTTATTTTGAACGGTTATGGCAGTGGGTTATTGGTTTACTGATCAGAAGGTCGGGAGTTCAAGCCCCAGCACTGCCACTATTGAGCACTTGAGCAGGGCCCTTAACCCTATTTGCTCCAGGGGTGCTGTATCCTCTCTGACCCCAGAAACTGGGATATGCGGGAAAAAAAAATAAGGTGCCATAAGGTACATGTGACATATAATTGAATTTTTTTTTCTTTCAGATAATTTTTATAGTTTTAGAACATTAATTCTTAAAAAAAAAAACTAAATTCTCCTTCACTTACAGTGTTGGTAACATTTGACTAGAAATAAACGGACTGACACAAACCATGCATGGTCCTCAAAATGTATATTATATGTTTAAGATAGTATGTTAAAATGAAGATAATAAAATAAATAAATTAAAGTCACTATAATGATTACAATGTGTTGTGTAAACATTAAAATAATTGAAGACAGACAAGTCTGATCCTGTGTACACGCCCATCTTTAGCAGACGCTAATGAATATTAATGATTAATCATGTAAAAAGGGGGCAAAACAAACAAGATGTCAGAAACAAAAACATGAAGATTTCTCATTTCAGATTCAATAAAATGTTTACGTCTTTTTTTGTGCGAGTTAGCTCTGTGTCCGCCATGATAGTTGAATAGTGATAGTATAATTTATAAAGAAAATTATAATGAGGTCTCAGGTCACGTGATCTCAGTGCCATGGAAGGGAGGTTGGGTCTAATTAGCATGCTAAAAGTACAGGCTGCACAAAACAAAATTTATATATATGCAATAGGCCAACAGAATAACGGTATCACTGCATTTTTTTTTTATATTCTTATTTATTGTTTACTTGTATAGCATTTCTTTATTTGTCTTATATTTGGTTTGTTGGAAAGATTCAAGAATATTTTACTTGTTAAGATACATACAAAAACAGGCTAACATCTTTGTGCCTTTGAGTTCTTGGTTTTAAATGGTCAGAATATGTTTACTTTTTATTGCCATTAATTCAAACCACATTTAAAAAATTTTATTTTTATTTTTCACATTATCGTTTCCATGGGAACAGCTTAGACATGGACGCTCCATAATTTAAAAAGTTTGAGTAATTGATTTCTAAGTAGATAAGGAGATTTCGATTAGCATTTGTAGGAGTGTCTGTAACAGTTAGAGGTAAAGCTGCAGGTCTGTGGGAAGGGCGAGAACACCTGCTGTGGTTTCTCAGTGACATAAACTCCCTTTTAATCTTTTTAACTTCAGGACAAAGTCAAAGAAGAGAAGCAGGTAAAGGACCGTTACTATGGGTGTACTGTAACGTTAAGTGCTCGCTTGTGGACGTTTTGCAATGAGGTATCACGTGACGTTGATAAGAACTTAACTTAAGGATTGTTAAAAATCCAGGGAACTCCTCTCTATAAACATCAGCATCCTGTGGTGTCTACTTCAGCAGGAACAAACGCCTGCTTATTGCCTAGAATGATTGTTGCTATGACAACAATTCTTTGACAACCATGTATTCAATTGCCGTTCCTCACACACACAAACGCACACACACACACACACACACAAAATCTTTCTCCTGAAAGCTGTAAACTGTAACACAGCTGTATTGAAGCGGTTCAAAGGGCAGTGTGTGAGACTGAGGAAATTAGTGTAAACCTGCCCTTAAAGAGCAAGAGATTCTACACACACACACACAAAAAATACACCATTTTTATAACCTGAATATAAAAATGAAGTTGTAAAATGTTGGGAAAAAATATTGCAACACTTAAGGACGCCCTCCTTACTTGTGTGTTTTTCTTATGTTACTTATTGGTTGTAATCAAGCACACACACACACACCATGGGTAACACCTCCTGCACCAGTGTGGGGCTGAGAGAATGGATGCTCAGGAGGATGGGTGCTCGGATGAACAAAAGAGACAGAATCATAAAGGTCAGGTTTTACACCCATGCGCACACACAGACACACACACACACACACACTCATCACTGTGTGTATCTGTACATCATTTTAATCTCTGTCTTTATGATAACAGTGTTATTTCCCTGCTGATCAACTCTGTCTTTATGGAGGAAATGAAAATGTTTATTATGATCATAAAGCGATGGAAATACATACCGTACCAACATGAATTTCTACATACAAAAGCTAAAAAATCACAGTCATTTTATACGTTTTACTATATTTATAAAGACTTTATTGCACAAACGATGTGAAGTGCTCTGCAAGCAGATGTCTTGGATCGAAAAACAGATTGAATTCTTGTCCTTATTTGGCTCAAAGTTGTCTTTAAACCAATAACACAAAGGAAATGAGCGTCAGCGCTTGTGCAGGACACCCGCCTTTTTTTTGGGTTTTGTTTGTTTGTTTGATTAATATATTTCATTATTCTGGCTTATAAAGATTACTCGTACTTATAAAGTTTAGAAATTTAATCAGATTCCTTTGTTTAACTGCAGAGTTGCTTCCTCTTGAAATCTCCCACAATGCTCACACTTTAAATTCACTAGTATTCAATTCACTCCCTTCCAGTAAAAATATCAAAGAAGTTCCGATTTTTTTACCCTGATATGACACAAATCTGATTGCCTGAATGTGACACTTTTTTAGGGCGGATCTGAGTCATTTTGTATGTGTTCCTGGATCGTATACATGTCTGATATGCAGTTATGTGATTTGAATAAAAACTGGTGGATTTATGTGACTTTTTTTGCTTTTGCACCAACAGCGCAGAAATTTCACAGTATGCTGTACAGCTAGCAATAGCTGCTTAAACAACTAATGTGACTTCTTCTGGACCTCACAATCAATTAACTATCCTCTAGAGCACAATCCCAAACAATTTTTGATGTAATAACATCCATTCTTTGAAATTAGGCTTTTTTTTTTTTTACTCAGATGGTGCAAGCTAGGACTTGTGTGCATGTATGCCCTTTTTAAAGGACTTATGTGTCCACATTAGATAAAAGTCACTTATAATTTCGAATATAACCCATTATGACATGCTATTCCAATCTGACCAAAAAAGGTGGATTTGTGCAATGTGGATGTAGAATCTAAGTTTGGGATTTGGCCAAATTGCGAATATGAGAGGAAAGCCCAAAACAATACCAAATGTTTCCTTTGTTTATGATTTTTAGCCATTAGTAATAATCATTTACATTATATGGACAAAAGTGTTTGGCCAAATCTGCAATGACATTATATATGAAATACATATACTTCAATATGGAGTCGGTCCTCCTTTTGCAGCTCTAGGAGCTTCCACTCTTCTTGGAAGGCTGTCCACAGGATTTTGGAATGTTTCTGTGGGAATCCGTGCCCATTCATTCTGTAAAGCATTTATGAGGACAGGCACTGATGTTGGATGAGAAGGCCTGGCTCACAATCTCCATTCCAATTCATCCCAAAGGTGCTTAATGCGGTTGGGCTCAGGGCTCTGCGTGGAAATTCTTCCACACCAAACTCGTCTTTATAGTCCTTGCTTTGTGCACTGGGGCACAAAGAATAGAAAAGGGCCTTCCCCAAACTGTTGCCACAAAGTTGGAAGCATAGCCTAAATGTCTTGGTAACCTGAAGCATTAAGACTGCCTTCACTGGGAATAAGAGTTCTGATTAAAACACATGGATTCAATAATTAACAGGTTTGGCCAAATACTTTTGTATTATCTGCTCTCCATGTTCCTTAATGGAGAATGAGTAGGGTTGTGGTTCCTGAAGTTGGTTTGTTCAAGCCTCAGACAGGGTGTTCTGGATCAGTTCTTTTACCCAGTTTACTGCGGTAGTGCAGCTGTCCAGTGTCACAGTCTCTGGTTCAAACTGGTGCATTTTACTTTAGCTTTTAGTTCAGCTAAATAAAATAGAGAGCTTGAGTGAGATCCTATGGCTCATGGGAATGAGCGTTGCCTCAGGGTTGTAAGATTGCTGGTTTAGGATATGAGTGTAGATGATTCAGAAATCCCCCAAGTATGTACATACTGTAGAGTGTAATGATAGAGGCTGTGGGAATTTTTATTTATTTATTTATTTAAAAGATCAAGAAATCACTAATACCTGTTTATTGTTTATTTTGTATAAGTCATATAAGTCTCCTGGGATCCAAAAAGTATCAGCTTATCATTTTGGGTTGAAGAAAATTACAAGAGTAGAGGCCTTTTTTTTTCATTGAAGCAGAGGGTGTGTGTGTTTGTGGATGTCAGGGTGTTTCTTTACAGTAAATCCAGGAAGAACTTTAGTTGCTGCAGGTTTTGTTGTTGGTTGTTTGAACAGTTTGGAAGTAAGTTAAGAGTGTATACAGTAAGGAACAGAGGCACAAAAGTCTGAATCCATAGGCATTTTCCTTACAGGTACTGTAGTTTGTTCTTTTTATTTCAGACATAAGTAGGCTTCTAAACTAACGAAAGCAGAAGAAATAAACCAGACTTAACACTGCAACATCTGTTCTGATACATTTAAAAACTAATATGGAAAGGTGCATAGGAAATTGGGAAAAACTTGAAAAGCATCAATGAACCAACTAACCATTTTGAAGGAGAACCCTCAGGGAAAGATGTTAATGACATCTTACAAATAGTAGGAGAAATAGCAAGCTCTGCACCAAAACCTAACGGGACTCCATACAAAGTGTATAAACTCTGCAGGTGACCGAGAAGGAAACTTTGAAAATTGCTGAAGATGGCATAAAAGGAACTGTTTGACACAGACATGGCTTATTGCGGAGGGGTGCCTTGTTTCAAAGGATAAAAATTCATCTAGTTTAAAGCAATTTTGCACCAGACTCATTGTTCGATGTGGAACTCTAGTAAAGAGACCTACCAGCCCCCCTTTTTTGAGCAACAAGTTTATTAACCCCTTTAGTACAGCAGGGTGGACTGCCTAAGGTCACAATTTGTAATGAACATGCTCTCTTCTTTAAAAAAAAAAGAAAGAAAAAAGAAATATGCAAAGAAGATCTTAAAAACTATGGAACAAGAGCTGGTTAAGATGGTGCTGTCATATCTTACCCAGGGAAAAAGTCCAACTACAGTACTACAGCACAGAAAATTTTTACTCCCAAGTGGCAACCAGAAGAAAGACATTGGGTACAATGTCACACAGAGCTTGGGGTCCTTGGTAGACTCTTGTGGTCACGTCTTATGTACAAGTGTACCCCTAACAAAGGCTACAGTTTTGGAAAAAAGGTTTAGTAGTCATCTGAGGAGGTAGTTGACAATCGCCAATATTTTTTTTTTTAACTCCATCAGTTTTCACAGCTCTGGAACCACAAGTCAGTAATACCAGATATACAAGGCAAAGCGCAAGCAATGATGTTGCATAACAGCAGTGACAAAAGGCCAGACAGGAATTGCAGAGTTAGGGTGAATACTGCTACATTCAGATATTGTTTTTAACACTCAATCAGGTCAGACTAAGTCTGGGTGTCTTACATTGGGCAACCTAAATTGGACCCTAATATAATAAAAAATTACAGACCTATTTCAAACCTTCAATTTATATAAAAAATATTGGGCGGTGTCAGCTCAAATATGCAGATTCTTGCAGGAAAACAATATCTTTTAAAAATTTCAAGCAGGTTTAAGGTTCCATCGTAGTACAGAAATAACACTAGTTAATGCAAAATGATTTGTTTTTAGCTTCGAACCAGGCTGCATCTCAGTACTGGGCATTAAAATGGTTTAGATCCTACCTGTCTGATCGATACCATTTTGTAGAGCTAAATGGAAAACTGTCTGGTGTAATGCCTGTAAAATACGGGGTCCCACAAGGGTCAGATTTAGGACCTCTGCTGTTCGCCATATACATGCTTCCCCTGGAATACATCTATAGAAGACATAGGATTAGTTTCTATTGCTATGCTAATGGTACCCAGTTATATATCATCATTAGTTATAACAAACTAGCATTACGTACAGACAAGGCTCTAAATGGTTTAGCTCCTATGCTAATTCGTTTCCACCTGTGCTTTCTTTTTTTAACATCTGAGGCATCTGGAGATTGTGCCAGCTCCAGAAGACAAAGGCCATCCATGCGAGGATCCTAAGGCACCCAGAGAAGGACGACTTTTAGCTGGATTCTGCTTCATGTTGATTTGGAGCTACACAAGTTGCTCCTAAACTTCCAGACCCCATCTGCCCTCTGCACCTGTCTGACTTATCCTGGTGCCATGTACATCTTCAGTTATATTGAACTTCCAGCTTTCTAGCACACAGTATGTTTGCAAATAATTCCTGCTTTGGTTATCACCCAAATGGGAATGGGTTCCCTGTTAAGTTTGGTTTCTCTCAAGCTTCTTTGAGGCAATGAACCATTGTTAAAAGAAATATACAGTATACTGTCAATAAAATTGAATTGAATAATGATTGCTACAACCTACCCCAGAAAGAGCTCCAGATGGGAAAGAAAGAGGCCAGGCAGAACAAAGAGTGTCCATGAAGCAGCAAGGTAGCTCGGACTGCTGGAATGGCATGTAAAGAAGATCTTTTGGATCTACAGTAAGGTCACGTGGAACATGAAGTAGAATTGAACCAAATTGTCATTGGTAGGAGCTGCTGGACCACCTAAGGTGTGGCCTTTGTGGAGGACAACAAAACTTGAACATATACTATCACTGTACCAGTCAAGCTTTATTGATGGGAAGTTCAGGTAAAGGTGACTGAAATGACTGTGGAAAGAAGAAAGGTCCAGTAGAACATCATCTTGTCCATGAACCTAGGCAACAGCTACTGACTAGGGAATGAAAGTGCACTAAACTAAATGGCAATGTCCAAAAAAGACTGTGAACCCAGTGGAAAT